>NC_135402.1:9082500-9190000 GCF_051989625.1 Stigmatopora argus
ATATATTTTTAATGGTACAATCCTAAATGTCAACCAGCTAACATTTTAAGATGAGATTTTAGAGTGGAAAAATTAAGTTGGCGGCCTTGCTTTTTAATGTGCTCTAGAAAGAAGGCATCAAATGAACTGTAGGCAGATGGATGACCATCTACAGTATTTGTGTTTGTGTATGCTAACGTTTATGGGGGATATTAAGTCACTGAAGGATATGTCCATAAAGCTGTAAAAAAAAAAAAAATCCATATAGCCATGCTGCTATGGTTTTAGTGTGTGTATGCATATGTTTGTGTGCACGAGTGTGTCTGGGTGGGGTGGAGAGGAGAGAGAGGGGTGGTGAGCATGAGGCTCTGGCTCCTAGCTGTCTGCGCCTTGCTCCCTGCCGCTCACTGCACACCACATTATTTTTAACCCACTGCCTCCGAGAGGAAGCAGGAGACATTTGGGCCTCTGAAGTCCAGCACAATGAGGAGTGCACTCACACACAAACACACACGCTCACACACATACAATTAGTAAGAAGCACACGTGTTCTGATACACTTACACACGCACACAAACAACAGGCACACCGGCTTTTGTCATCCTTCGACATGAACGCACACGAGCGTGCACATCAGCCTACACTTTACACACTTTCCCCTCAGCCGCCAGACGTCCTCTTTCCGCTCACGACGGACGCTCTGTCTCAGACTCGCCGTGACGCCGGGCCATCCCTGTTGACCCAGATCCTCCAGCAGGTCACCCCGGGTCAGTGGGCCGCAAATGAACTGGTGCTAATTACGGTAAACACCAACACGGTGGCGGCGCGTTGGAGTGCCCGTCTGCTTTTGCGTGCGAACGGGTGTTGAGAGTGGACGGCCTAATTCCTGGGAAAAAGGAAGGTCCCATGAGGCAATCAGGCTCTTTTCGTAGCCCGAGTTGATTGTCCCGTGGGGGGGGGGGGCTGTTTAGCTTTTAGGCGCTTGTGTCTATTTTCTCACTTCCGCT
The DNA here is from genome assembly GCF_051989625.1 of Stigmatopora argus. NCBI lineage: Eukaryota > Metazoa > Chordata > Actinopteri > Syngnathiformes > Syngnathidae > Stigmatopora > Stigmatopora argus. Next base: position 9,083,487 of record NC_135402.1, read on the forward strand.
CTCCCAAACTTAATCACAAGCCTACTGATTGGCACTTGGAAACACGATGTTTGGGTCAAGATAAACTATGAAGTGCTGGTTTTATAAGCAGGATGCGAGAAAAGTGGCCTGAGAGTGGGACTTACAGTCACATGACTCCACTTTATTGAGATGAATTCCGTCTTTTATAGATTTTACATATTATTTAAACTTCTCAATTCTTCGTGTGTATTTTTTCATGTAAGTCTAACAGATGGCAGCATGTTGCAATGGGCCGTAGTTTGGATACCGCTGCTCTATAACATCAAAACTCTTGCTATTAGTCTTGCTTCTTTACCTGTTCTAAGGCCAAAAGATGAATTTGGTCAGAAGATAATAATTAGTGAGAATCACATACTTCGAATTTTGTATGTTTTGATGTATTATTAGATAACACAATTTGGAGAAAAAAAGACCTGGTGCTTTAAGATCTCGCACCTTTAAGATACAGTTAGGTGACACCTGATGCATTGTATCAAAGAGTATCAAAGAGAGCCAGTAGAAGCAATTTCCAGACCTTCAAATTGGTATGGATGCATAAATATAATAGACAACATAGGGACAGAGACACATTAGTATTGTCTGAAAAGTGACCAAATTGGTGATTGGTGAGTTTACAGGATTTTCCCTGGCACACCTGGTAGTTAGATACAGTAGGGCAAATAAGTATTTGGTCAACCACCAATTGTGCAAGTTCTCCTACTTGAAAAGATTAGAGAGGCCTGTAATTGTCAACATGGGCAAACCTCAACGATGAGAGACAGAATGTGAAAAAAAACAGAAAATCACATTGTTTGATTTTTTAGGAATTTATTTCCTAATTAGAGTGGAGAACAAGTATTTGGTCACCTACAAACAAGCAAGATTTGTGGCTGTCAAAGAGGTCTAACTTCTTCTAACTAGGTCTAACAACGTCTCCACTTGTTACCTGTATTAATAGCATCTGTTTTAATTCATTATCGACATAAAAGACACCTGTCCACCACCTCGTTCTCTCACACTCCAACTCCTCTATGGCCAAGACCAAAGAGCTGTCGAAGGACACCAGAGACAAAATTGTAGACCTTCACCAGGCTGGGAAGACCGAATCTGCAATAGATAAAATTGCTTGGTGTAAAGAAATCAACTGTGGGAGCACTTATTAGAAAATGGAAGATATTCAAGACCACTGATAATCTCCCTCGATCTGGGGTTCCATGCAAGATCTCACCCCGTGGCGTCAAAATGATAACAAGAACGGTGAGCAAAAATCCCAGAACCACACAGGGGGACCTAGTGAATGACCTACAGAGAGCTGGGACCACAGTAACAAAGGCTACTATCAGTAACACAATGCGCCACCATGGACTCAAATCCTGCACTGCCAGATATGTCCCCCTGCTGAAGCCAGTACACATGCAGGCCCATCTGTGGTTCGCTAGAGAGCATTTGCATGATCTAGAAGAGGACTGGGAGAATGAGTTGTGGTCAGATGAAACCAAAATATAACTTTTTGGCCATGTATCGAGAGATTTTGAATCAAAATCTCCTTCCATCAGCAAGGACATTGAAGATTACACGTGGCTGGGTCTTTCAGCTAGACAATGATCCCAAACACACAGCCATGGGAACAAAGGAGTTCCTTCGTAAGAAGCATTTCAAGGTCCTGGAGTGGCCTAGCCAGTCTCCAGATCTCAACCCCATGGAAAATCTGTGGAGGGAGTTGAAAGCCAGTGTTTCCCAACGACAGCCCCAAAACATCACTGCTCTAGGGGAGATCTGCATGGAGGAATGGGCCAAAATAGCAGCAAGTGTGTGAAAAGCTTGTGAAAAGATACAGAAAATGTTTGGACTCCGTTATTGCCAACAAAGGGTAGATAACAAAATATTGAGATGAACTTTTGTTATTGACCAAATACTTATTTTCCACCATGATTTTGCAAATAAATTCTTTAACAATCAAACAATGTGATTTTCTGGGGGGGTTCCACATTCTGTCTCTCATGGTTGAGGTTTATGTATATATATACATACATGCATACATACACCATGTGATCAGTTTGCCTTCTGAACCCACATGCATACACAGACTAAAACCTTCTGCCATTGACATCGGATCACAGATGAGGGAGCCCATAATTTCCAGAAAACCACAAACGCAGCGGCCTTGGAAACATACACCTCTTCTATGTGCTCTTTCATCCCACACACATACATACGGACACACACACACGCTAGAAGGGAAAGGTGATCAACAGTGAAAGTGATGGCTTGGGGTAAATTGAGGCTAATTAAGTCCAGAACTTCCATGTCTGAATCGATGAGATGAGAGGTCGCAGGCCCATCTCGCGTTGCACTTCTCTGTTTGGACTCGTTTTCAACTCTGTTCTCTGTCCTTTATCTGCATCTACAATGTTTGATTCATTTTTACAATGCCACCTCTTGACTAATTAATGGCCTGATCAGGGATAGACCTCTTTCTCATCCTTAGTAAAATAATGGCCATCTGCTTTCAATTACTTCCTGGTTTGTGAAAGAGGATGTTTTTATTGATTGATAAGGGGAATTCTAGCTAAAAAGATTCTGTTTACATCACCGCCCATTGAAGAAAATGCTACTGGAAACTGAAGATCAGTGTTCTGTCATATTTTGCTACCCATCCGAAGTTGCTACTTGCGGCTCTGCACATGTGACACATGCGTGCTTACATCATTTGTGTTACACCCATAATTTGTAAGCAAGAAGATTTATTCACCTAGTAATGTTAGCATGATTAGATGGTCACAACTAAAATGAACGCAACCATAGAAAAAAAATGGTAGTTAAATTTGAGAAATTTGCAAAAACGGCTAAACATGTCTATCTAAAAAAGCAAAATCTTCTGAAACACCAACTGTGCTAGCTATTACAAAATGGCAATTACAAACTTGGATTTTTTGCCTCAAAAGTTTAAAAAAAAAAATAAAAATTAAATGATATTGTTGGCAAAACCAGAATTTGCCACAATTTTCAGTTCCCATAGGTGTCGTAGCCCAGTGTCCCAATACTTTAGTCAAAACATCTTATAGTGCTGCGTGTGCGAAATCATAACAGGCCCCTCAGCCTTCGTTCTTTCCACGGGGGCGGCAGTTGACATCCTGTTTCGCGGCCCATCCAGCCGCCACAGTGTACAGCTCAACGCCCCGAAAGTGTCTGCCGCATTGTTCTCCCACTTGAAAGCCAGCAAAGCTTTGTCAGCGTCCTCTCGTGCGGCTCGAAAACCTATTCACACGCTGCGACATATTTTTAGCTCAACCGACTTCGTTCCTGTTGTTCCGGCAATTCTTGAGTAATCTTTTCAGACGCCCTCCCCCTCCTTTGCCCCTCGGCCACGCCACCTCCTTCATTGTATTTTTAGACAAAGGTGAAAAATGGCAGAGCTGATTGTGAATTATGAGGGGCCTTCCCGTTGATGAGGGGTTTCTGCATTCACTAAGCAAGAGAGTCATATACAATGACGATTAGCGATGTCCCGATGCCATATTTTACGTGAGTCGAGTCTGAGTGGTCTGATTTTGTGGATCTGACTTTACTGAGTCCAGATCCGATTCCTCGTAAATGTATTAAGGAGGGAAAAATAGTACCTCCAAAAACATTTAACATGAGAAAATCTAACACAAAAAGACTGAGCCTCAAAATCACCAGGCTCAAACAAGAATAGCACTGAACTCCATTTCTTTTTGTTGGAACATACGACATATAATTACTTCATAAGCCCACATCTTCAAAAAGTATTCCAGTTCTCTGTGGTCTTTTAAGCAAAGCGTCAGTGCCACTCTTGCCTTCACGTTACACTTTCACAGGCCCAAAGCGTTTAAAGTTTGAGCCAGAAGGCAATGTGTCTCCTCAATTGCCATAAATAGCCAACTTGGCTTCCCCAATTCAAACAAATTTGAGGAGTTTGTAGTGTCATAACTGCTAGATTTGAATGCAGCCTCACGCTACTAACCTCCTCTCCACATGATTGACACTTATTTTAACACTGTTTTTTTTGTTTTTTGTTTTCCCTCAGGCAAATTGGTATTTTCCAAATCAAATTAAAAGCATAGAGCCCACAATTTTTTTGTTTTTGTTTTGTTAGTTCTACATGTTTTTATTATTACTATTTCTAAACATGTTAATATAGTTTGGTGATTTACAATGAATTATGACAAGAAAACAGGTACCCTAAACAATGTTAAACTTTTTTTAAACATATCGTTGAAATTATAAATTGAGGAGGATTGAACAAAGTTTTAATAAATCCACACCCAAACACCTACATATATATGTTCTTTTTTTTTATTTTTTTTATTACCGTCCATTTTGGGCAATATGAGTGGATCAAATTAAGCTAAAAGTTATCAACATGATTCAGTAAAAGCATTGCATTTTGTCTAAAATTCAATTCTTAATACTATAATTGCAACACCGTGTCAACTGCCCCGATCGGAACTCGTGGCGCTTGGCGTGAAGCTAAAATGTTTCTGCCAATTACAAATTACAAACTCTAGTTACCACAATCACAAGGTCGGAGGTTCATTCATGCTTCTAACTGCACGTCCTCATTCACTTCTCATTCATTGCTGGCTAAATCAGCTGGTGAGCCGCTCTGTCCCATCATCTATATTAAGTTTGATTTCCACAGCTGGTTCAATTTCCATTCCCATCTGGATTTTTTAATTTCTACTTTCTAAAATGTTACATTGTGTTGGATGGCCATTTCAATGAGGGTAACTTCAACATTACACAATGGGTGAAATCTGTCAGGCGACCCAGTGACAAGTGGTTAGTGCGTCAGCCTCAGAGTTCTGGGGTCGAGGGTTCGACCCCAGGTTGGTCCTCACTGAGTGGAATGTTCATGTTCTCCCTGGGCTTCTGTGGGTTTTCTCTGGGTAATCTGGTTTCCTCCACCATCCCAAAGCTTGCATACTAAGATAATGGAAGACTAAATTGCCCCTAGGTATGAGTGTGAGCGTGAATGGTTGCCGGTCTCCTTGTGCCCTGCGATTGGCTGGCCATCAGTTCAGGGTATCCACCACCTGGTGGTCGAGGTCAGCTGGCATAGGCTCCAACACCCACCACAATGCTTTGAGGAGTATGGAAAATGAATGAATGAATGCCGTCTGTGGTTATTTTGGTTATTATATGATGGTCACACCACTAATGTAACGTATTTAGGTCTTACTTAATTTTTTACACTTTCACTGTTTTCGGTTTCGGTTTTAGTTGGGCATTTATTAGTGTGCATACTTAACCACTTCACGTCTGTTTAGAGGATGGCTTCCTTTGGCTTTAACCAATTCATGTTGGTTCTATAATACAGGAAGTGTATTTACATTTTGGGGGATGTTTGATATTGTTTCACATTTCATAACTTGATTTTTGGGGGGGATTTTGTGCTCGTAAGATTGGTATTTTTTCAATGCCAGTTTTTTGTTGTTGTTTGCACTATATAGTGTTTTGTCTTGGATGCTAGCAGTAATATAGGAGACTCAGTAATTATGCAGTTTGGTGAAATATATTTTGTAATTTTCCTCCAACTTCATGCAAGAAGTGGTGTATCTAAAACTCAGTCGTAGAACACTTTTTGCGCAACACAAGTGAAAAGGTCAACCAAGTGACAGCTGGAAACAAGAAGAAAAGTTGTATGCTTTAAGTCTAATTTTGAGCTTGTTGTGTCCTAAATTCAAAATAATACACAATCTTCCACAATGACTAATACCACAGGCAAATCCATACAATTGAGAAACTATGCAGCTTAATTGGTTTTCTAGAAGTTGGCGGTGAGTACAGGGCTAAAGTAGGAGAAAGTGGGTGGGGGATACTTGAAGGAGGTGAGTCAAACCACTCCGACAATCAATGTTTGAGGGGACCGTGTTTCATTTCCTGTTGCCTGCCACAGTTCCCCCTTAAACAGCATTACCTGTTGAAGCCAGTTAAATCACGGACAGCGTGATTAGAGGGCCACTGAGGACACTCGGTCTGGGCAACAAAGTAGGGACTAGCCTTTAATTCAATTTAACTTTACAAACATACACATCTGTGGCTAATTTGCTGCAAATTTTCGAGATGTCTTTTACTGCTATGACACAAAAGTTTGCCTTAAGTAAAAAACACTTTGTCCTCCAAGAGCTTCAAGTATCTGGATATTGATCTTCTAGCCTGTAATAAGGTCTAGGGTAGTGAGTGGTACATGAAACAGTACATAAAAAGTATTCCAAATGGTGCGTTAATGACTGGGATCAAAAGATGACTGCGTTAGCTAGGGATTTCATAAATTCCCCGGGCCAGCTCCAGGTTAATGAGGATATATGGTTTCCTTGTAAATGTTATTTTGAAGGATGTGTACTTTCTGCTCTGTATTCAATTGTAACATTTTGCAGAATTACTACGAGCAAATGACATTAACACTGATTTAAGACAGCAGGGCTTTGAAAATATATATTTTTTACCCATGTATATAATAAGCACATACAAAACTGGAATGCCACGTAGTAATGAAAAAAGTAATACCTAGGTTGTCATTGTAATGAAAAGTTAAAATTAGATAAATAAAAATATGGTTGTGTTCACTTGATTCTCAGTACGTTGCGGTTTTTGCAAATGTGCACTTCGGCAAGAACAAAGCAGTAGATGGCCATGAACGGTCTTTTTTTGTGAAACCACATACAAAGGTCATGTCCTGAAAACAGCTAGTTCACTCTTGTCATTAAAGTACTACATAAGCGAACTGTAAGGGGATTAAGCCGAAAGGGTTGGATGGATACAAGTTACTGTACAACTTAAAGAACTATATATTGAATCTTGGGTGTGGTGGACTCTTTGAGCATGAATAAAAATAGCTACTTAGCCTCTTCACTCTCACACACAAATAAGCACAAAAAAACACTTGTAAAGCTCTTTTCACGCTGCACTTGGTTTTTGTGGTTTTCACAATGTGATAGAACGCAGGATGGCTTGTTATATGGTCTCTTTTTTATTGAGGACTTTCCCATATGGCAATTAGGTCTGGAACACATAAGTACATCTCATGCAAAATAAACATTCTTCCAACATAGTATCCATTGAGTTAGCAGTACCAGAGATTGCCACTTGGGAATATGTTTCGAAATGGCAATGTACAGTTTAAAAATTACATTGTCATTGCAGTATTATTGCCTTGTGACAATTGTACGGAGGGGTTGTAACACAATCTTTTAAATCATAATATTACTTTACTAAAATGTAATGGTTAACAGATACAATGCTTCAAAATGTCCAGTAAACTGACTTCTTGTTTAAGTAGATACAGTAGGATTGGTCCCTGGTCACTGTTGTATAATAATATATAGCCAAAAAAACAGTGGTGGTTGACGTGTTCCGGCCAAAGAGATCAAGAAGCTGAGAGTTCAAATGTCGCATGTATTGCTTAAATACGACATATCTTGGCATCATGGACGTGGCCAGAAAACATGAAGTCTGTCATTACTTTGCCCTGAACTGTGAAAATTGGGGGGCAAATGGAGGCCTGCTAGCGCTATGGGTGATGTCGGGAAGGTTTTGTCCAGTTTTTTACAGTGTATGACTAGAATACATCATGAACCCGTTTACTCATTGCGCCACAAACAATAAGTGAGTCTTGAACGGATTCCCAGGTCATGTTTTCGCAGTGCAAGGGTCACCCCCCTTCAACCTCATCACCTCAGCTACCTCCCATTGCATTAAGATCCAGACCTCATGTAATTATGCCCATTCAACTCCTGAGGAGCCACACAGGACTGACAAGTGGGCTGCAGTCTGGGCTCCCTGGCTCCCTAGATAAGGGCACTCGAACAAGGGCCATGACCCACCTTTGTCTGCCATGTTGACCCTTAGGTTTTCCTTCCACTACACAAGAATCGGGCAATTTAAAAACGCTTTCAAGAATTGAGGGGGCTCTGTTAAGTTTGGAGCAAAAGTCAAGCAGGATTCTCTTTAAATGTTGGTGGTCAAAGATTCACTCTGATTCCTTACGATTTCCTTGCAGACCGTTCAGGGCCCTTTATAAAATGCTTGATATTTATCTGTATCGGCTACATTTTGAGCGCCACAATAGGTGACCGGGAGAAAGACAGCGACTATTAGGAGGCATTGTTTCTATGTGTCAGTGAAGTTATTCCGTGACGACATACAAAGTAGTTACAAGCATTTCATTCATTCATTCATTTTCTGAATCGCTTATCCTCAAGAGTTTTGGGGTGTGCCTATCCCAGCTAACTACAGGGACCAGGCGGGGGGACACCCTGAATCGGTGGCCAGACAATCGCAGGGCACAAGGAAACAGACAACCATTTGCACTCAGACTCATACCAAGGGGAAATATAGTGTTCAACCAGCCTACCCTGCATGTTTTTGGAATGTGGGATGAAACTGGAGAACCCGGAGAAAACCCACGCAAGCCTGGGGAAAACAGGGGAAAACATGCCAACCCCACACCTAACCACTTTTTGTTTAGCTTGTTGACTGGCACGTCTCACCAGGACTTGACACAAGCATTTTGGAGCCATTTGATGGCCAATGTTATGGTTTAGAGATCACAAGTGGTTGTTGTCTTCACTCTATTGAACGTGCAGAAATTCAACTAAATACAAACTTGCCGTTACCGTCGACTCATTCCAGTTCTCCTGCTGCTCAACTGTCCTTTATTTCGCCCTTCTGCTTACCATCTATCCATTCATTTATCATTCTCTTTGCACTTGATTTATGTCCAACTCAATCTGGATAGAATATTGTAGTGTTTAGTATGGATGTTAATCCTGTAGTGTATGCATTTTTGGATGATCTGGTTCTAATCTGGAATGATTATACTGTAGTGTGTCATGCAACTGGATTTTAATATGCAGATTATTTTGAAGTGTTGAAAAAACTGTTGTAACTGTGTCATTTCTGTGTTATCAGTGGGTGTATCAAAGGATGGACCAGGGGAGATGTGTAACAAATCCTTTGCTACTTAAGTCAGATAAGCATCATTTATCACTCAGTATGCGGCGGGCCCATTAACAACCACGGCTCCATTAGCACTATCTGCAAGGCTTTTATAATGCTTTGTCTGGCCACATCTTTACGTTTGTACAAGGAAATCATTAAGCATTGTTTGTGTGAGGCGGATGCAGCTTTTAGCCTAACAGCGCAGCTATCTTCGCTGGCGTCCTGCTGGGCGTGGAAGAGGCGCCAAAGTGTTTTGACTGACATGTGAAGGCAGTGTGATAAGAGCGTTTTTTATTGATTTATTCATTTTTTATTATTATTTGGCTGTGGCATCTCATGGCCATGAATGACAAACAAAATGAATGTACATAACACAGTCAGTCGTCAGTTGTTACCAAGTTGGAAAGCCAAATTTGATTCAATAGAATCTATAAAATGCTAACAAACTCATTTGCATGCAAGCATGTCTTGATAAGTATTTAAAGGTGACCCTGAGTCTGGTGATTTCAAAACTTAAAATATATCCATCTTAATTGAGGTGTTTTTTTTTGCATCACCATTTTTGTCTTTACCAATTTCCAGACTATAGAGTACACCTGATTATAAGACGCACTGCCTGTTTCTTAATATGACATATTTTACATTGAGATATTTACACACAAATATATCATTAATCAAAAATAGATGACAACCATTTTACCACACATCAGCTCGCTGAGTTCTATCCCTTGAAGCGATAATTTACTCAGATGTTACAAATCCCACCAGTGTTCTCTGAGAGAATCCTTAAAAACATACCTGGAAAAAGTCAATCTTTACAAAGAAGAAAACATAAAATTGCTTGTAACCCCAAAATTTGAAGATCAAGTCATTCATATCTCAAGATAACACAACATTGATTGGCATAAACATTCTGTAATTATAATCATCAGGAATCAGAGTTCAATTTTAAAATAATTTGAACAAATGTTAATGCAACCGCAAAATATTCCCGTTTCTACTGTATTTTTGTAAACAATTCTAAACAGCCTAAATAGAGAGTGTAAACACAACCCTGCCAGTCCACATTGGTGCCTGTGGCGTTAAAATTGGAAGACGAATGTTTACAATGAGACAATGACTGTCATGTAAACCTTTCTAGAATTAGCTACTTGTTGTCAGAAAGCCTTTTCCGCCTCTCAGGTTCGAATAACGAGACCCCCGCTGCCCACCGCTCACCCCAATGGTACGTAATCCCGCCCCTTGTTGTGCTGAAGAAGCTGAAAAAGGTTTATAACGGGGGGTAGAGGGGCTGAACAGTAATTTCCATTTGACCCTTGCTCTAATGCATTGGAGGGGCAGGGGCATTTATAAGCATGGGAGAGGACTGGGGGATTAAGCTGGAAGGGGAGGGAGGGTCTCATGCGCAGACACAAGATGAAGACAGTTATGTTTGTATGAACAGACACTGGAGTTCATTGTCCAACACACTTCCTGCACCCAGCCCCATCCCTCCCTCGCCGACACAAAATGACCCCCGTTCACAATCTGGTGAGGTATCTTCACCCTGTGAATATACGCGGCACACAAATACCCGCACACTTCCTTCTCTGCTGATCGGGTGACATCATTAAGAATCATTACCGGGACACCAGGAAGTGCTCACATCATGAGATCAGGTTAACTTGCTCAGGATGAGAGATTTTCAAGAGAAACGTGCCATTTTTTTCTCCCACTGGATTTCATCAACGCCTTGCTTGCTTTCAGGCGCACGGCATAAAAATGATTAATTTGCACAGAAATTCAAGCCTATTGTTTTGTTTCAAAGAACTCCGCCGCAGCGCCTGTGAACCGACGTTCCCCTGTCGGCAGTTTGCGAAAATGAAAGGCACACTTGAGGCTTTGATTGCACGACCTCATCGGTTATATTTAGGCTTCCTCTGATGTTGGCGTCTGACCACTTCAATGTGACATGGATGCAGGCAGGGGCTCTTTGGTGGTTTGTGAGGCTGTCCGCTTTCGGGATCTGGGTTGGGCCAACTTTGGTGTAGTCTATCAGAGCTCAAAAGAGAGCGGACTTGCCAAGGACAGGCTTTCGCAAGTGACGCAAAGCTTCCTTGAGGCCACTGGCGTCTTGGTAGCTCGTGTTGTGTGACACTGACCGCGGCTACCGCAAGCCCGGCAGTACTGTATGCACTGATGTTGCTTTGAGCTTGGTGCAATCCTTGCTGGTGTCTGTGTGCATGCAATCCTACAAACATGTGGGCCTCCATTATCTTTAGATTCATAGGATAAATTGTTGCAACTCATTAAATTCAAACAAAAATAGGTTTCCCAACTAGTGTCAAGTGTGCTGTCGGAAACTATCCAATTGAGTATGATACATACTCAAGTACTTTAAACTGCCCCGAAATGAATTTTTCTCCTTGTACTAGGTTAAAAATGCACCCAAGAACTTCTCAGTATAACTTGCCCCTGTAACAATTTTGGAAGATAAAAACACTGCCTGCTACTGCTTTATGGCATACGTCACTTCCCCCTTTTATGATATTGTTTTGCCACAGTTAGTGTCATGACCTCTTCATTATTTATCCTTCGGACAACCACTGGAAACACAAATGTTGTTTGGTGACTGGACTTTACAATACTTGCCCACATCCTTAAGGGAAATGCGGACTTCCGTTAGGCAAAACACTTCCGCTTTTGTACTTGTCGTCGCCAAAATCACTGAAAACTAAAAGTTACTTAGTGTTGCTTTAACATTTTGCCTAAATACTGTATCACGATATTTATAGCCAATTGACACGTGAACTCATTTTTCTTTTTTACTGATCAAATGTGGACGGATGAGTGGTTACCGAGTGGGCCTCACACTTCTGGGTTCCTGGGTTTGAATCCAGGTCAGTTCTGCTGAGTGGAGTTGGCATGCTCCCCCCTAGGCCTGCGTGGGTTTTCGCTAGGTACTCCCACATTCCAAAAACATGCATGATAGGCTGGTTCTAAATTGCAATGGTTGTCCGTCTCCTCGTGCTCTGGCCTGAAGTCAGCTGGGATAGGCTCCAGCACTCCCTGTGGCCCTTGTGAGGATAAGCGGTTCAGAAAATGAATGAATGATCCAAATGTAGTTAAGTCTCACTACTTTTTTGCAGGAAGCAGTTTACTTGTAGGCCAGTGATAATCGACTGTTTTACCTTGGGAATTCCGGACACGTTCTCTGATGTTGATATCTGGCTTGATCCCATAATCTCTCAAAATGAACTCCTGGATCTGCACAGATGTCACTGGAATGTTTCCAAAAAGTTCAACGATAACGCTCTATGCTGTAGAGTCGAAAAATTTCCCCATTTGTCTCATGAGGATAACCGTCAGGGAAGAGAAATTAATGTCTGTCTTGGTCTGAGAGTAGACAAGAATACTTGCTAGGTTTTCTATAGCCATTCGTCTTAAAATATCCATCACCCCTTACGAATTGCTCATACTTTATTCCCTTTTATAGTTAAAATCTATTTTAAAAGAGAATAGTTATGTTTATGTTGCTTGATGTGCTGGAAATTACCCCAATGAGGGCAAAACAAAACGTCCACTCCCTCTGCATGATTAAGGAGCTAACTTTCCCAAGAGAGACGCAGCCCTCGACCTTTCACACAATCGCTTGGGCAACAATTCAATGCAGCCATACCCTCGCACACCTTCTATTGTGCTGCAGGCAGCAGCAGCTGCCGAGAGTACATTTAGGTATCCCAGATCAACAAATGTTGCTGTAATTGGAATAGTGGCATTAGGTCATATTTCCTCCCTGCTGCTTTATGAATCCCCCGTGTCCATTGTTTTGGAGGACCACGTTGACGTCGTCCTGGCGGTCCCCTAATTGAATGAGTATGCGCTTTGCACTGTTGTAACACCTTACTCTAATAATATTACAATTTCCAGTAACAAGAAGGGTAAGGGTTGACTTTTTCTAAAAAAGGTAATGATATTACAGTTTTTCAAGCTCGTTATGTGTGTGTTTTGCTAGTACTGGGCTTAAATACTTCAAGACCAAATCAAATCAACTTCAAAAAAGTATTACTTCTCTCTTAAAATAGCCTGGCAACCACGTTGCTGCTTGAGGGATGCTTGATGTTCAAGCTTGCACCTGTTATGTAAGTAGCTAACAGCTACCTCACTATTAAAATGTGTTGTGATATACTGTACTACTTTTGAATAACAATCCTCAATAAAAAAATTAAATAATAGACCCTGAAGAACACTCTGAATTGGTAACCAGCCAATCACAAGGCACATTGAGACAAACAACCATTCACACACATTCATACCAATGTACAATTTGTTTTCAATCAGCCTATTCCGCATGTTTTTGGACTGTAAATCCGATGCCCTAACCACTCTACAGCGTACTGCATTTTGGTTTAAATTGTAAAAAACAAATAAATTAGTAATATGAATAACTACTTTGTTCGGCAATTAGTAAAGTTATGTATAGTGTAAAATGTTCTGTTTTTGAGTAACTAACCTCATCACTGCTTGGGCAACATTCAAAGGGGTCTAGTGTCTGTTGCAATATGTGAGTGTGTGTTATCTAGTTCACCAAGGTTATCACAGTGTTGGCGCAGGCAAGGTTACGTGCAGGATCTTTGCTCGGCTTTGCTGTCATGTGTTTTCTCAAATTGGACTGAGCTTGCAGAGGCGCATGCTGAGAAATTGATTTATCCTTTTTGACTACCGTTTTGTCTTTTTGAGAGATTAAATCAAGCCATCATGTGAGCTCAATCAGAAAAACAGATATTAGAATGGATGAAATAGGATCCCCCCTCCTTCTGTCTACAAAAATACAATTTTAACATGTATCCATTTATTTTAATGAATATACGTATCGTTCCACTGTTGATCCACTTTAAGGCTATTGAAGCTTTTGTGGACAAAATCTCTTCATATTATAAAAATCACTATGGATCAAATGAAATCATTTGAGGAAAAAATCTTAACTGGATTTACTGTTTCTTATGCTAATGTGGAGCATGTTAAAACAGTTCATTAAATTATATACATTTGCATTTAATAAAAAAACGCAAAAACAGTAAAAACCACGAGAAATTATTTATTGCGAGAGTTGTTTCACATCCCTTTTGACATTTGACACAAAATGTTCATTATTTTTAATCAGTTAGCTCTCCCAAAAAGGTAGCATGAATTGGCTCGCTGCCTTTATCCTCCCATTCTTGAGTAATCTGAAGAGATACGATTAGTAGTAATCTGGGAGCATTAAAGTCATTCCGATCCCTTTCCTAATACGAGATCTTAACACTGGATAAAGAAAACTTGCCACAATCCAGGTCAAAATAAGGGATGAGAAACAGCTTAGTGGAGGAATAGCAGCCGGGCTCTGAGTTTTAACTAGTTTGTTTGTATTGTTGAGAAACATTTCTTGCATCAAGTTTTGCAAAAATCTTACAATGCAAATATTTTCAAAAGATCCGTTGACATAATAGATGTTAATCTGTAAACCAAAATGCATGCCGTCAAAGTGAATGCCAATGTTGAGGCTGAACAGGTGCCTCGACCTTCAGAATCCGTGTCATCCCGGGATTACGGGATGTGTCACAGTGGGATTGTTAGAGCACCACCAGAAGAATTACCGTCATACAGATTAAGACTGCAAATGTGGAAGATTAGGAGTTGAATAAGACGCAGATAGTGCTAAATATACAAGATAATCTGTTGTCATGTCTTGATCAAAATATACCTCATGGGAAAACAGAATTATTATTGTTTGTGTGTTTAGTCAGTGTTGTTGCAGATTATTGCAACAGAGGAAACAAAGAATAGCAGTTCAGGACTTTCACTTCTTTACCTGATTAATTGAAGGAGCCTTATGTAAGATTTGCACTTCAATTATTCATTAAATGGCACTAGTCTTTGTGGTGGCAATCAATGCACAACCAAATAAAATATTATTTGCCAGTTTGCGGATATGTTAAGAAACGTACAGTTTCATTTGTATTAACCTACCTTGCCAAAAATGATTTAAAACAAACCAAAAAACATATATATGCATCAATTTTACTGCAGTGCAATTTGAAACCTTGTGTGAAGACTATAGGGTCATGTACTCATTTATTTTTTGCATATAAATGCGAATACATAGGTTGTAGACTACACATGGTATACGTTCACTTGATCATTGTTAAGGTTAACAACCAAATAAAATATTATTTGCCAGTTTGCAGATATGTTAAGAAACATACAGCATCATTTGTATTAACCTACCTTGCCAAAAATGATTTAAAACAAACCAAAAAAACATATATGCATCAATTTTACTGCGGTGCAATTTGAAACCCCTTGTGTGAAAACTATAGGGTCATGTACTCATTTAATTTTTTGCACATAAATGCGAATACATAGGTTGTAGACTACACATGGTATATATTCACATGATCATAGTCAAGGCTAATCTGTAGTTTGTTATCCTCTGTTTTATCCAATTGAAATGCCACATTGATATGATAACATGGCATAAATGTGGATATGTGTGTCCTGGTTGCAGTGCCATTTATTGCCACAATTCCTACATATTCAGACTTTTTAATCTATAGGTAATGCTGTCAGTGATGTCAGTGTTTCACTCAGTGCCACATTATTCATCACCTAAAATAGACCAAGATATACTTTAGTAGATTCTGCTGTGAAGTGAGTTTTGTATTTTAATTTTTTTTAATGGAGGATTTGCCTTCTGCCATCTCGAAAACTGCCCTGACTGAGACTAGTTTTAACTTCCCTGAGGGTCAGAGACAGTAAATCGAAGACTGCCCACACTGAAAGCGTATCGGCTAATTTTGCTGACTAAACCAATCAGCACTCACGTTATCAAGCAGTCGCCTTAAACTTTTTGCATGATGCACAGTCTCTCTCCTTCCTTCTCTTTCACGCGTATGCGCAATCTAATTTAAGTAGGCTATTCAACTTTTGGTGCCCAAATGATTATTTTGCCTGCACACTTTCACTCGAATTGTAAAAAAGAAAATATCACCCTCACATAGTTGCAAAATTTGGAATATTTTATGCAAAGTGTGGGCCTTTTTTGGTTAGAAAAAGTAATTTTTATTAAATGATTGTTCTGATAGCCAAAAAGTAAATTGGATTGACCATATATGTGTTTTATTCACCTAATTGCTGACTTCCTAATTTCTCTGTATATATTTTATTATACTAATATAACTTTACTGTTTTAAAAGGCTTTTGATTGGTTGATTTGTTATATACTGTATATACAGGCAGTATGTAACCTCTCATTTATTGCTCGCGTTACATTCCACACCATACCCAAGAGAAACAAAATACACTAAATAGCAACCACAACCAACTCGTGTATATAATCATAGCCTGGTACTGTGTTGTGGATTTTCACCTTCAACATGTGGGACTGGAAAATCCCCAACTATGAATGGGGGTTCACTGTACATCTATATTGCGACTACGATTAAAAAAAAAAATAATAATAAACACACCCAAGACTTTTCTGCAATTCATTTCAGATTTAAAAAAAACACCTTTTGTTTATTTTTTTAACTTCTTAATCTGTTTTATATATGCCAACAGTCATTTGTGGTCGGCTCAACATAACTAATGTGATCAGGGCCCGCAAAAGTGTGCCGTGCCCGACTGTGTATGCATTTGGCACCCCGAGTGGTTTGCGGGGAATTCATTAGTGTGTACAGGTGGCTAGTGTTACACTCTACTGGTGAAAGGCGTCAGTTTGAGCCACCCTTCGCACTCACCCACCTCCCCTTTTCCTGTGTCGTAGTGCAGTAAAGCTATACCGGCCTGGATGGCATTTCCAAACAGCTACTGATTAGAAAATGGTCTGCACTGAAACAACAGCCTGTGATCTTTATCAAACTTTAACATCCTCCCTCCCTCCTTCTCTTCAACCTTGCCATCTATCCGTCTGGAAGGCCGGCTCTCTTGGGAGCGAACTATAAGTAGTCCATCAGGCAAACTGCATTAGTGTAACTTCGTCCCAGGAAATTAGCAGAGCAGAGCGGCGCCAATTAGAAGTCAATAGCTGGCTTTATTAATCGAGCTAGCCATCGCACTTGATTAGATTAAGCCGGTGGAGCGGCACCAGTGTCCTTGTGTATTTATTCATCTGTGTTTGTGCCTGTCAGTGTGTGTGTGTGTGTGTGTTCGGGCACTGTTCTGTTTGTGGGGGGGTGCCTGTGTTTGTGTGGTTATGTCCCACGGATACAGTGGCAGGTGCTGCTGACTTGCTGATTCCCCCTCATTGTGACTTTCTGCGGGCTGGCTGGTTACAGCTCAGTAATATGTTGATATTGACCTTCTTGGACTGCAAGCCTTCAATAAAGGCATCAGTTCCATAAATGGATAAGACATGGGCAATTAGATTAACAAAAGTGTAGTGTGTATGGAAAAACATACTGTAGATATGATGGTGTCAATGTATGTGCGATAAGAGTTAACACGCACGTTTTTGTAATTATTGTTCGCATAAAAAAATTGAAAAAAATGTTTTTGGGGGTAGGAGCAGAACAGATTAATTAGTTGTATTCCCATTCATTTTTATGGGGAATTTTTAGGTACTACTAATTTCTACTTCCCCAAAATATTTACATTCATGACTATGTAAATTTTTAAAAGTACTTACAGGAGCACTCCAAGTAAAAATGTTTTTTTCAAATCACGAGATATATATTTTCTATGTAGTATGTGACTAGTTCGTACATATGAATACAAAGAGAAATGTCTTATAGTCATTACACCCCTTCAATATCCCCTTGCTAGGATTAAAGTGTGAATTTCCTGTTTTATTTTTGTAATCTGTTAATCTCTTCTTTTCCTGACAATCCCTCACAAATTTGTTTTAATCTGTCTGGCATATCTGTTGCCCAACACCTGTTCCTCAATAAGCATTTACTGACTCTTGGCAAGCATTGTAGCTTTGTCCCAAGACTGGTAGACAATCTGCTCTTGTGTGATTATTTTCATAATTTTGATTCTGGTGGTTTCTAAAGTTGTTGTTGTCTGTATAATTCTGAGTTAACACAACTTCTGAGTAGAAAAGGCGAGTAATATCACGGGTCCGAGGACGCACTTAAGAGAAATTACCGCAAGCACTAAACATCCTACAAATGATGCTTTCAACATCAGTGGCAAGTAAGCAAGGGTTTCAGTCAGATGGTTAGAAGCACCAATTTGTTTGGATGGATGTTATTATTTTCACCAAACATTAATTACAGTGATTGTGTTGAATTTCCCGTTCGATTTTTTTTCCCCAAAAACCTGTGCACATAAAAGTGAAATCAATAATACCGTATTTTTCAGAGTACAACATGCATTGGATTAAAAGGCTCACCATCGATAAATGATTTCATGTTTATACGTAAGGTGCACCTGATCATAAGGCGTGGTATTCTCAACACGTGCGACCAGACCCCCAAAGTGGGTAGCCAAAGATCCACGTAGGATCACAAAGCTCTTTATTTTAAGTTTGATTTCTATTCACTCCATGAGAATTTTTATTGGTATTCATGAAGCAAGGAAATGAAGTGCTGCATTAAACATTTATTCCGATATAGGACGAAGATTTATGAAAGAGGAGTACATTGTGAATTTTACATAAGCGCTGCCATATTGCTGTTTTATTTGGAAGTATAGATGTTTTGTGCTGAAGTGTATTTTAGATGTAAAAGTAAACCCAGCCTTATGTTATTTAAGCAAGCTATAATCATAAAATATAGTGAAAATGCAAATTGGTTCAGCAAAGATTACAATAGTATATGTCTTTAAATAAAATGTAGGGAACTACTGCATTAGAGCATCAATTTAGTGTATAGGTCATTTGTTATTTATCATTTAACATTGTATTTTTTTATTTGTTATTTGTTGTTTTGTGAGTTTGATGAATGTGTGTCTAAGAGCATTATAATACAGTTATAGATTTAAGGAGGCCATAATGCGCTATTTCAATATAAAGTGATTTTTTTGTGGGAAAATTGAGGATTTGCCTTATAGTCTTGGAAAACATAAATTATATGCTGTTTTATATAAATGATTGTGAATTATCAATCCTCCCAGCACAAACATTATGGATAGAGTTTACTTTTTATATTACTTAGCTGAATGACATTGCTACTGGGGCTTTGTGTTACGTTACCAAAAGAAACAATCTAAAAGCTTTGTGTGCCTTTTACAACATGAGCATTAAAGAACCACAAAATGATCAACACAGCAAAGCCACTGTAACCCCTCGTTCTCACGCACGTATGCACAAAATGCATGTGCGCACACACGCATGTATACGCACACTCAAAGAAAGGCAGCAGTCAATCTGCTGCTCCAGGGCTCCATTGAATCTGAACTCACAGCTGCCTCTTACAGAATCTTCCACCGGATGTTTGAGGGTATTCAGTCACTTTACAGCAACGCGGACAAAGCTCTGTCTGGACGTGCTAACATAGGAGCCTAGGCCCCTGGCTATACCGACTTCGAAAGCACAGCTCCCCCTGGGCTACGTCTGAGATGCTGGTGGCTAAGATGGCCTGACAGCTATGTGCTTTAAAGCTGGGGTGTCCAAACGATTCCCCGCGGGCCAATTCTGGGCCACATGATGAGCCCGCAGCAAATTATGAAAATATCACAAAAGGCCTACATTTAGATTTTTGGAACATTTTCAGAATATTTGCATAACTTGGGAATACTATACTATTTACAGGCAGTACTCAAATTTCATACTGGGTTAAATAGTGTCTTCCTATTAGCTGGAGGGGTCAAAACCTGACAACATGTTGAAAGAGGTGGACAATTGTTTAGATCAAGGGTGTCAGACTCGTTCGCGGGCCGCATTAACGTCAACTCAATTTTATGTGGGCCGGACCATTTTAGATATAATATTTAGATTTTTTTTTATAGATGGATTAAAAGAACTGGATTAAAAGCCCTGAATATTCAGTTTTTTTATAGATCTAAAACAATGTTCATTTTAGCTTTTTTAAAATATATTTTTAGTTTGTTGAACTAAAAACACAGAAAAAAATGATGAAAAATTTACAATTATTGATTTAAAAGGGGGAAAATCAGGAAATTTGATATACATAAATACTCTTCATTGTAATTTGATCCTAAAACAGAAAGTCGGCACTCATGATTTACTTTCTCGGGCCGCACAAAATGATGAGGCGGGCCAGATTTGGCCCCCGGGCCGCCACTTTGACACCTGTGGTTTAGATTATATTTCAGTATAGTTTAATTATAAGAATATATATTTTGGAATATTCTCCTAGCTTTGAATTATTTTGTTACTAGTAGCCTTTAAATACAATTCACTTCCATTGAGAGTTATAGTCATCAAATCCATTTCAACATGGAAAGCTGGTATTGAATCATGTCCATAGGTGATTGACGGCGATAGAAGTCCAATCCATTCTGGCTAGTGGCTCGCAGCGATCGAGCACTTTTGTGATAACTGATCTTTGTTGTGTGACCTTTCAGACTGCCGATGTTTGCATATGCACGTAAACTTGTAGCCAACCACGCGCTGAGTGAAAACAAATTCAGCTCATTACAAAATGGAAACAGCACGCACCACTTCACTGATTGGAGTCATTGGCCTCCTTAAATCTAGTTTCAAGGCTATTTATTTTGCTTTATTTTAACGACTGCAGTCAAGAAAGCCTTTAATTGTAAATGCAAAATCCATCAAGCTGCTATGATAGGGTCCCTCAAGTCTTTGATTTGTTTCATTCATGCATTGAATCATTCATTTTCAGGCACGAGGTGGGGAACACCCTGAATTGACTTTTGCAATTTATATGGCTTTATTATGATGATGATATGATGATAATAATGATCATGATTAATATTATAATTCTTATTATTGATAATTTGTTTAACATTGTTTAAGTGGCAATTCACATCTCAATTTTTTTTGACTTGGGGTATTTGTGAATTGACCTACAACTCTATTTGTGTCATTCAACTTGTCTATAACAATTAGAAACAAATACCACCATTATTGAATTACCTTTAACATCAGAGTTATGCTTTCTCTTTACCCCAAAGTTTTACTAATAATGTGTATCATGCAATTGGCAGCAGAGCAGTCCACAGGCTTCCAATGAGATACTGTAGTAGAAAAAAAACAGACACAAAGTCATCTCATCCATGGAATGTGATATTAATTGGTGAAAATCTCTACCATGGATTGTTTGTCCAATTGCCAGGATTATAGGACATTATTAAGACATGACACCAGCAAACAATGAATATAGGATTGTGGGTAACTGAATTTTGTCACAGCTAATTTATGGTGAGAGAAGGTGGCTGCACCCTGGAGGACTCACAATCCAATTGCAGGGTGCATTCAGACAAAGAAGGACTCACACTCTCACAATGAACCATTTAGTCATCAGTGAGCCTAATATGCATGTTTCTAGGCTGTGGGAAGAAATCAGAGTACCCAAGGAAAAGTTAATGGGAACCTGCAAACTTCATAAAACTATGTCCCAGCAGAGGTTCAAACCTAGATCCCCACCCTGGGAAGCAAAGGTGCTAACCACCAATTACCACTGTATTGCATTCATGCTCTTCACTTCACGGTTAAATGCAGATATCATTTTTACAGGCCATCATTTTTGAAGGCCTCTCAAGGCACCACTCAAATATATTTTTCTTCTTCTTCTTCTTCTTGTGGGCACTAACTGTGGAGTCCCTCTCCACCATCATTTGTGAACCAATCGTGTAGAATCTTTGTAGCTCTGTAATATGAACCTTTATTTACCCATTGTTGTAGCCTGATTTATGATTTTTTTCTTTATTTTTGCCTATGTTGCTTTAGGTTACGAGTTAGCCAGTAACGGCCAAAATTCAGCCTGTAGTTTGCTGTTTCACACGCATGCTCATTTTCTTCATTTCTGATATCCGCATCACTTAAAATTGTTATGATGCCAGCCAGAATTTAGAACGACAACCAGAATCTTTGCTATGAATAAACAGTTTAACTGTTAAAAATACATTCCGAAGCAACAGATCTGATTCCTACCACATTAGACAAAGTATTTGCTCCGCACAGAAGTAAGCTTTTACCACAAATCTTCCTCTCGCATCAGTGGTATTAAGTCGGTGCCCTCTTCTCCAAATTTTCCCATTTTCGACAAAGAGCCTATTCCCCTCGTATCCCAACAAACGACACTATTCACACACGCCAAATCATGTGAAGGCCTGCAGAAGACGTCGCCGGCTGCAACCTCTTCTCGAGACTCGAGTGCACCTCGGGAAATCAATAATGATCACTCAAAAGTCATCATAATCCATTAATCTGGCTCGTTTTAACATGATCCACATTGACTTGCTGTTGTTGCCACTTTTCGACTCTTGCAAGAGGACGTGTAAACACAGACTGGCGTCAGACATTATAGAATTTACATGTCAGTACCTCTTAAAACAGACAAAAAATGGAAAATATTTACAGACACTTAAAAGTAATAGAGTGCTTGTTGATAGCTAGTTTCCCAGGAGTAAAAAAAAAATACAGTAAAAGTACCCTGAGATATGTATTTGATTCATACAATGACCACACTCCTAACTTAAAATAGTTTTACCTCAAATTCATTCGGTATTGGAAAATGATTGTAAACCTCTGGTACCTCTACTTCGTAAATAGAACAGTATATAAATGTTCTAATTCATCGACAATACTCAAAAGAACTACCTACATAACCCTTTAAAAATCATTAAAGTGTCCCAATTTTGTCTTATCTCATCTCATTTTCTGAACCACTTTATCCTCATTAGGGTCGTGGGGGGGTACTGGAGCCTATCCCAGCTGTCTCCGGGCCAGAGGCAGGGGACACCCTGAATCGGTGGCCAGCCGATCGCAGGGCAGACGGACATTCACACTCACACCCATACCTAGGGGCAATGTAGAGTGTCCAATTGGCCTACCATGCATGTTTTTGAAATATGGGAGGAAACTGGAGTACCCGGAGGAAACCCACGCAGGCCCGGGTAGAACATGCAAAGTCCACACAGATGGACATGACCTGGATTTGCACCCAGGACCCCAGAGCTGGGAGTCCGACGCGCTAACCACTCGCTCCACCGGGCCGCCCTGTCCCAATTTTGTATGATACGAAAAACTAAGAGAAAATGATGAGATTGTCAAGCAGGACGCAACGGTCTCACGATAATTTCAAAATAAGATAATAGATACAAGAAATAGTATTAACGTTTTAGGGGATTTCGTTAATTGGATCTTGGTTTCGTATATGGGAACAGTAATTTGAAAATTAAAGGGTTTCATAACATGAATATTTCATATGTAGAAGCATTTTTAAGTAGAGGTTCCACTGTATTTCGTTTCTCCCTACCAGAGGTGTTTTGCAACACTTTCAGTGTCCACATCCTGCCTCTCTTTTGCACTGGTCTTTTGCTTGTTCGTGTGTGTGTGTCTTGAGGTCGGATAAGTAGCACTTATTAGGTGTCCCGTAGCATTGGAAGCTGTGACCTGTCAAGGCTCGCTCGCCACTTATCTGTCACCAGAGGTCTGTTGAACGTCTGCCGCTGGATTGCAGTGGCGCACCTTCACGATGGATATTTGCTACTCGAGCATGCCCCCCCTCCACCTCGACAACACAAGTTGGTCGGCAAGATGACCCTGATTGTCAAACAACAACAAGCTACAAAGATTTATGGGCTTTCAAACCCTCAGGGTACAAGGCCAGACTGCCATTAGCAACAATTAGCACTGAGCTGGCGATGAGGCAGAGATTTTACAACACGTAAAAAAAAACCACCAACACACACACAAACAATTGCCAGACCACCAATTAGACCATAAAATATTGGAAAATAGTGACTCTCCAAAAGTTTTATACCAGCTTGATTATGTTATATAGGGTTTGAGATTATTCTTTGTTTTTTACGTTTATGCCACATTTAGTGTTCAAGCAGCCTACAATGCATGCTTTTGGGATGCGGGAGGAAACCAGGGTACCTGGAGAAAACTCACACTAGATCTGGGAGAACATGCAAACTTCACACTGGAGGCTCGGAACCCACCTGCGATGAGAACTATAAGATGGACGTGCTAACCACTCGTCACCGTGCTGCCCCGAGAATAATTTTACATACTAAATTGTAATACATCCATTTGGATTGGATTGGATAACTTTATTCATCCCGTATTCGGGAAATTTCCTTGTGACAGTAGCAAGAAAAGGCATAGTTCTAAGTTAGACCGTATAGTCGCAAAGGCCGCAGAACAACAAAGCAAAAGCAGAAAGTACAAAGCAAATCAAAGTAAATGGGATCATTAAGAATCACCAAATCAAATCATTAAGGCAGAAAAAGCAGCAAAAACACAAAACAAGCAAGAGTGGACGGAGCTACCGCCACTGGCTGCCACTTGAATGGCGCCATCTTGGTTGTGGTAGCAAAAACGGATACAGACTCAAAAGACGTAAAGTTGGACAAAAACTGGAACCACACACAGGAAGTCTTCCAGAAGATGGGGAACTTCTGCAGACTGTGACTGAGGTAGAGAATATGCAGTCACTCTTCCAAGCTTATCCGCACAGTTCCTCAGTAGTCTGGAGCTGAAGACAACAGTAGCAGAGTAGAGCCCCTCGACTCCGTTGCTGGTAAGCGCCGACAGCTCTTCCATCTTATCCCATGATGGAATGGTTGGTCAGAAGTGTTGCCTCTTCTCCCGGCACTTTTGTCCAGCTCCGAATCTCCGGCGGCACCGAGGTGTAGCTCCTGCTGCTGCGTATTGCAACAGCTAGTCCCATGTGTGTGACAGCGTAGGCATGGCTGAATGGTTCCAAAAAAGAAGTAGCCGAAAGAAGCCAGGCTAACAGAACAAGGAAAGTTGTAAAAACATTAAAGTAAAAAGTATAAAGTACAAAGTAAAGTAAAAAGGAATGTATTAAGAAATATTAAAATGTAATTTAAAAAAAAGATAGAAGGGCTGTAAAACACGAAAAGCATAAGAGTGTACAGAGTTACTGCCACTGGCTCCCGCGTGAACGGTGCCATCTTTTTTGTTTTAATTTGTTTAAAAAAAACGAAATTAACTTCAATCTAGAAATGTCTGAATATAGTATTTCAACATGGATATGTTTCTGATTTCTAGTTATGCTCGGCCAGTAGAGAAGTCCTACCTGGCACTGATGCTTCCCCACTAGGTACATCATATGTACATTCATATGCAAGAAGTGATAGATATTGTAGGGGGCAACTTGCAATTTTTCTTCATACATAGTAATATATTCATGTGTTAGAATTTTAAACATTTCATTAATTTAGAAAAAGACACCATGTACCCTTTAAGAAAGCAGGTGTTTGTCGACTTTTTACATACGACATAAAATGATTTTAGATTTACCATTCTGTGTTGACAGACAGTAAACCACGGTATATTATCACACTACTACATTAGTTTACAAGACACATAAAGTGGCTTCATGGGAGTGTGCGAGACCTTTCAATGGCCTATCAAAGGTCTGAGGCAAGGCCTTGAGATACAGTGATTACCAGATGAGATAAGCGCTAGAAATAAAATGATTATTGTTAAAAGTGCTGGATTTCAGCGATGTTCAATGTGTTGCTTGTCAACGATTCTCATGATGTTGAGCAACTTAAAAAGATGCCTTTGTGTCAGGCTTGGCTGCTCAAAGGCAGCATTCACACTGTTGTAGACCTCCTCGGGGGACCACCAAAAGTCCCCTGATGCTGGATTTTATGTAAGAATGCATTGAGACGAGATTGATTTCATTTAATTCACTGAGGATTGACTAACTTAAAAAGTCAACAACTGTGCTATGATAGGTCCAAACACATTGTCTTTAGAGATTTATGCATACAAACTAATTATTTTGTTTCTCCAAGCTTGCAAAAACACGTTCTTGATCGATGATCCAAACTGTTTACAGCTATTTTTCATGATTGATGACGTGCACAAGTCCCATTTGGTGGATTTACACATTTCACATGTCAAAGAGTCATGTAAGGTATGGCGCCACCACCTCGGGCCTTGAAACGGACAAGCCCTGCGCGACGTTTGTCCAAAGACAGGTGCCGTTATCGATAGCATCAACTCAACATGTTCCACATTGCTGAGCATGTGGTCATTGCTGCCTACCTGCTACACCCACCCAAAAACAGAACAAAAAGAATTGCATGACTTCCCTTTCATGTCATAAGAAGTTGATAATATAATTATAGAAAGCTTGAAATGTTTTAAATGAGATGACACGTTTTCAGATAAGCTTTCTTCTTAATTTGTAAATTGGTATGACGATTGGTACATTCGACCAAAGTGGTGATCTGAGTGGATTGAGCACATTAAGCCGGCTGTCCTTGTTCATCGGGATCAATTTCCTCCTCTCACCCACTTTCAATTTCATATTCTGATTCATCCACAATAAAAACGAGTCTCAACTACTGTTTGCCCTTGAGTCATATGCCTGATGCTGGAATTCTTACCTCTGAAAATGACATCAATTTGAACTACGCAGTAGCAAAATGGTTTTATTGCACAATTTCAATCATTTGGGATTTGTGTAAGTCTTCCAAATAGTCTTTGACACAGTTTTATCATTTAATTAGTCTGGAAAACTTGTGATAGTGGGGCTATAAGTGAAAACCTGTAAAAAACCTCCGCTACTTTGGCCGCTTATGACTCCCTTTTAAGGCAGTGCATTAGAGTTTACCTAAAACCCATCCATCCCTTTTTCAATGGCATGAGCGAGAAGTTTAATGATGGCTGCAGGGGCCTTTGAGCAGTGTGCATAATCTATTGCTAGCAGTCAGTCATTTTTTTTCTCTCACTCTTTTCTCATCCTGGCCCTAAAGGAGGTAGGGGGTGAAGTCGCGGTCAGGACCTCTGAATGGTGGCCAACATTGCTCTCTCTCTATGCACCAATCACAAGATCTGCCTTTTTGCGAGACATCCGGCTCCCGAGTCAGATGACATCCAGCAGGGGCATTACTGCACAGCACTCTGCATTTTGTACCTGTTGACGTATATTACATTTAAGTGCCAAGGTGGTTCATCAAGAGCTACGGCATTTCACTTTTCGCCTTTGCTGACCCATTTTCAACTCTGCATGTGCAAATAGAACCCTAAACACCATAAAAGTGCATTGATTATTTACATGTGATTTAAAAATGCTCTACACATGCAGTTTGGCATTTCAACAAAAAGATAAAAAACATAAATAGTAGTATAAAAGTATAAAAAGTCACATCCCGGCTAGGTGAATTCTAAAATATTGCACAGAATTCTAAAATATTGCACAGATTCTAAAATATTGCACAGATTCTAAAACATTGCACAGATTTCAAGATATTGCACATTGTTATTGGTGCTGAGCATATATTATAGGAGTGCCATGATTAAATATGATCCAAAAATATTTGCAACGGATATGCATGTCATAGAATTGGTTTACATATTTCATTTCTACAAACAATTTGCCTCCGCTTTGACCTGTTGAAAAATATGCGATGTTGGGAGTCATCCATGAATGGAATGGTTGAATTCCACTTGATAGCATTATCTTAGGAAACTTAGACATTTATTTTGTAATATTTGTGGTATTTTTCCTTAAATGGCCTCATGTTTAGAGCCGTTTTGAACATCTTCGTTATTTTAAATTCAACAAACAGCACAGTTGATGATTGGTTAGCATGTCTGCTTTACACTTTGGAGATCGACGGTTCAATCCTCGGTGGGTTCAAACCTTCCTGTGTGGAGTTTGCATGTTCTGCCTGTGCATGTGCGGGTTTTCTCATGTTACTTTGGTTTCTTCCCACATGCCAAAAACATGCAAATTAGGCTGATTGAATACACCATAATTGTCTGTGTGCATGACTGCTTGTTTGTTTTTGTGTACCTCATCCATAACCCTCGCTGGAAAAGGCTCCTGCACCCCCTGACTCTAGTGAGGATTAGCGGTTCAGAAAATGAATGTATCTAAGTGAAGTGATCAATATTTCAACATTCACACAGACCAAAATAAAAGCCTCTAAAATGTACATTTAGACATGTTATATAATGTTGTTCTGAACCAAGTTAATTAGGTTTCTATTAAACTTTATCAGATTGAGATAATGCCAAATATTAGATCATGTCCAGTTCCTTGAATAATTTTCTCTCTTATACTGGGAAAAAAACGTTCCAAATTGAGATGTCATAGATAAAAGCATGATCCATAATAAACACTATGTGACAGTATTATTTTTGGGACAAATAAAACTATCAAAGCGCAGTGAAAAGAACTGCGGTCCTAGCAAAAGTTTGTCTTTTGTTTGTTGTTCATGTCCATATGCCATTTGTGTCTCCCGATGAAAGGCAGGCATCGCTTCTGTTCTTTTCATATCTGAACTTGTGTCTCCATGTCAAACAGGAGGAACAATAGCGCAGACCTCCAGGGTGAAGCCGTCTGTGAGAGGAGAGTGCTTCATGCAGCCGGGAGATCAATATTTACAGACACTCCTCATCTTTAGACTTCATGTGACGATGAACAAACAACCCTACCTGCAAAGGTAATGTCGGTCCCGCCCCTTAATGACACCACACAGTCTTTCTCCTGCTCAATTGCTCCTCTCTCTATCCCGCCCTCACATTATATTATACACCGAGACAAAAGGTAGGAGTTGACAAAAAACTTGTCTTTGGTTCTTTTGAGTGACACATAGCAGCCCGCCGTCTACATTCACCTAGCAATTATCTCCATGAAGACTTAATCCTGGCTGTTAAGTGGCCGACTAAAAGCATGTGTACACAAATGCATGTACAAATGGGGAGCAGGAATGCAAGGTGGTACACGTTGTTTATCTGCGGGCGTTGTCACACACCTGATATATGGCCAGGCCTGACAGGGAGCAAACATTTATTTTTATGTCACTACCGGAAGGAGAAACGCTTGCTGGATTCTATTTTTTGGTCTTTGACTAGTATTTAAATTACGGTATAGAATTGAGTAGGATTGGATGGAACAAATTCCTGTTATATAGTCACTATCAATCAATTAATCAATAGTTTTTTTAAAGTAATTATTGTTTTTTTGTGTGTTAACCCGCATTCATTTATACTTAAATGTGTATGATTCTTCACCCTATCAGTCAAAATGGTTTGGATGTCTAGCTCAGTCATTGGGAGCCATTGAGTTATTAATATTTTTTGTTTTTTTAATGTTGTAATTCATGCATTAAAGGGTTGAGGGGGAAAATTCAGTAACTTAGCTAATTTTGCAAGATCTTTATTCAACCATGAAATTTCACAACTTGACACTGAACCACATTTTTGGCACAGAAAATGTTTTTCTTAGGCAATATTGCAATCCTGTTTATCTGGCAAGCAATGTCAAGGAAGACTAAGGATAAAACCTACAAAACCTAAAATGTCACCTGTTGAAATGATGCCTTAGAATGAAGGTGTATTGCCCCCCACTTTGAAAACTCATTGAATCCAGGTAGTTAATGGGGGGAAAGCAGGTTTCTCTCTCCATTAACTTAATTAAATAGGCGACGAGTTTTAAGATGATGAAGATATAATTATATAGGAGAAACATAGTATTTTCGATTGATATCCCAGAAGCCCCTCGGTCAAATGTCTGTGTGGTCAAAATGAGCAAAAGGCGGCTGTAAAGCGGAGGGTTGAGTGAGGTAACTGGAGCCAGTGTGAATGGACTCATTGTTGCCTTGCCTTAATAAGGCGTGACAAGTGAGGCGTGAATAGATTCCCATCATTAGGCGTCCTAAAAATGCCTATTAGAATCAATGGGCCACACTCCGGTCAGACTTTCTGTCTACTAGCCAGCGTGCCTCCTGTTCCCCCCCCCCCACCTCCTTCTCCACCCCCCTTTAACATGCAGGACACTGGATACGGTTACAGTCACCCAGCCGGGTTGAACTCAAACACACTAACTCTATAGCTGCAGTCCTAACACCCAAGGTAATGCAGTTGACGCCACATTTGAGGGAAAATGGCACCGCGATGAAAGAAGTGGGGGACCCCTATCATGAGTGCTTGTTGGAAGTAATGGGAAAAGAACTCCTGATGTTTACAAGAAAGTGTGTGCGTAGCCACAAGTGTAAGCATGTAGCAGACAACGAATCCAGGCGGCCAGCGTGGCTGATAAACTGCAAGGATTAGCAGCCACTTCTGGAGCCCAAGTGGCCCTATCAATACAGGCCCGGTCCCATTGATCTGTTGTCTGGACGGGTGCTGGCGCTAATTCCTGGACCTTGGCTCTGAGTGCTGCTGGCTGGGGAGTTCGGAGGCGGGGGTGAGACTGACTGGCTACTAGTGGCGCCATCCGCAGACCCTACAGGATTTGAGGGCTCAGCATTTACCATAACGCAGCTCAAAATAGCAACCTGACCACGGCATGTCTAATCGTTTGATAAAGTGAGTGACATGCTAATGGTAATTTGAAAACATGATTCATCACAGCTTTCTTTTTTAGTTTGTTTGCTGCTCATGTCATAAACAAACACTAAAAAAAATACCCTCTTCTAATTGAAGCAATTCCCATGTCAGTCTGCAGAATACTTCAAATACTCCACATGATATACGCTGGAATTGCATGGACCGTGCAATGGCTGCGATGGGAATTACGGAGTGTTGACAAATGGAGTTTATCAGGAATAGAGTAGTTCACATTAATGCTTCCTTGCTGGCCGTCCTCTTGAAAGATATGGAGGAAGATGAATCAAAAGCATAGGCGTCATGAGAGTGTGGATTCGGCGTGTGTGACATGCTACAGTCAAGAGTCAAGCAGAGGACTAGAATAGAACTCTGTAGAATACGCTCCTCTGTCAGAAAAAATAATAATAATAAAATTATATATATATATATATAAACATATTTTTCCCGTATTTTAATACGATTTTTTTATCATTCCAAATTGTGTACGCCGTATAACGACTTTTGTACAGGGATTTTTTTAAGTGCTACGTTTTTTTTAAAAAACCGATCTCGTTTTCCCCATTTTGGCGCCCTTTGTGAGTAAATATGTGCCGCGTTGCATTTGTATGTTTTATTATCGGTTAATAAGGGGAATTGTAATCATTAATAAGGGGAGCAATTTCCGAGGTTGACAGGTTCGTAGTAGGCAAAAATATGTAATATGCCCGAACACATTTTAGTATTGCTCACAACCGGAAAAGTATTGCTAACTCACAAATCACGATGTCTGATGTAAGGCTTTTGTTTTGGGGAAAAAAATTCATTTGAATTATGGTATTTGTTGAGAAGCCGCCTCGGGGTGTAGAAGTTCACTCGCCTGACTTCAGTGCAGGCAGGCGCAAGCTCGATTCCCGCTGGACGGTCATTTGTCTCTCTGTGTGCCCTACAACTGACTGGCGACCAGTCTAGGGTGTAGTCTACCTTTCGCCTGAAGATACCTGGGTTAGGCTCCAGCGTCCCGCGAACCAACCCGAGTCTGACACCCTTGAGCTAGGGCATCATGTTGACAGAATGGTCAAAAGGCAATTCAAAAGGCCTGATTTTCACCCTTTTAAATCAATAATAGTAATTTTTTAATTTTTTTTTTCTGTGTTTTTAGTTAAAAAATCATTTTGCAAAATATAAAAAATATATTTAAAAAAGCTAAAATAAACATTGTTTTAGATCTATAAAAAACGGAATATTCAGTGCTTTTAATCCAGTTCTTTTAATGAATTTATTTTAAAAAAATCTAAATATTATATTTAAAATGGTCCGGCCCACATAAAATCGAGTTGATGTTAATGCGGCCTGCGAACCAACCTGAGTCTGACACCCTTGAGCTAGGGCATTATGTTGACAGAATGGTCAAAAGGCAACAAGAAAATTGGATTTGTCTCCAAAATATGGCCCTGCTGTCTGTCAGTTGTTGTAGCATCTTTTCTAGCATCTTTAAGTGTCGTGGTCATAGACAGTGTTACAAAAGCATCAGGTTACCGAGGGAAAAGGGTGAACAGGGAATGTAAGGGTATGTCAGGGGAGATTGATAGCCGCCAACTCATATGTAACCATATGATTAAACAGGAGTTTATAAATTGTATACACTTGTGTTACGGTGGTGCATTTGCTTGACTTCGATAAGATAGATAAGATAAGAAGATAAGATAACATAAATAACAAAAAAAACCTCAACCAAATAAATGAATAGATAGGCTTTAACAATTGCAATCATAAATGTATTAATTGCATTTAGTCTAAAGTTTTATACTTCCCTTCACAGCTCGGTACATATGCCAACCATTCTTGATAATGACAAAATGCCATCAAAATTATTTTCCCATGTAAAAGGAAGATAGACAAGCCAGCATTCATAAGGATGGAGCCACGAGATAATACAGTAAGCGCTTCCTGTCTATTATATCATGATTGAAACAGAATGACTGGCTGAATAGAGCGACTGTGCAGTACAAACTTGTCACCATACAAAAAATAGCATGTATTTCCAATTTTTTCCTTTTTTTGCCCAGAAAAAAAGCAGTCTTCTTTTCTTTCCATAGCAAGCAGGGCCAATGACAGCCATTAATTTACCATGAAATCTGGAGGCCAGGGGAAAAAATGTTTTTTTTAAAGAAAAGAAAAAAGAACTGCACCTTTCCCTGTATCTCGTGGACTGTTTTAATTTCTGCAGAACTACATGCAGTGTTCATGTAGAGAATAATCAATTAATTTGGAATGAAACATTCCCACTGATAGAACCTTAATGTTTGCAGTGCTGTTTTTTTGCTTCAGTGTCATGGTTGCAATGCTGGTTTGACAGCTGGTCAAAAACAATTTGACTGTTGAATGCCTGACTCAGACACTGAAAAATTGTTTATGATAGCTCATAAGACATCTTGACACGAGGGCTGTTTTGGCATTTATCAGTTGGAGGGGTGGAACGTTTCTCTCTGCTCACCTCGTTAAGAGCAAAAATCTGTGTCGATGCATTTAAAGCCTGCTTTTTTATTTTAGCCAACAAAGTGTTGAATGGAAAGGGCAAGACAAATGAAACGAAAACGGATTACTGCCTGATTTGCCAGCTGTCTGTGCAAAATGTGAGATTTCCTGCATGACTGTGACAGTGACGAATCAGCATGTGATGAGATTCCTTTTTGTTGGCTTTTATAGCCTCTTTTGTAAGAGATACTGCATGTTTTCAACAAGTCAGACTAAATAACAAAACGCATCTTACGTGATTCCATTACTCGTATTAGTTCCCTCAATTTTAAAGTATTCATTTTGTCACGTTATAACCATGTCAATATGTTTCATTGGAATGTGATATGAAAGACTGAGATCTTCACATAAAACTCAAATAAATTAATTGTATGTTCCTCATTGTAGCATGACAAAATGGCTAAAGTTCAGTTTTGCAAACCACAGGTACCAAATTGTCCAGGCATGGCATTGTGGGTAACAGTACACTCCTTTCACTAAAATGTTCTAACATGTAACTTTAAAAGAAACCATGTAACAAAGAGGCGTAAACTAAATGAGTTTTAAAAATATTATTCTGCATGTATGAAGAAAGTAAAACATAACTGGCAGGCAAACAACTTCCACTGCCTGGATTGAACCCTATGCCAGTCCGGTTTTGTTTCACGATATACTTACACTAGTGCAAAAGTATACATATATCGGTTTGTTTGTTTTTTAAATTTTCAATACCTGAATACACAAGTGATAGGTTTATTATCAATACACTTTAATCAAAACAGGGAGACATCATTAACATACTCTGGCTACAACTTGCAAGGAAAATCACTCCCAACTCGCCCTCGTCCAGGATGAATCTAAAGAAACGGCATCTTCCTCTGTCAATTTAGTTGGCGCATAATGAAAACATTTGAGGTAATCTGATTCAAACAATTGCCTAAGCTAACCGAATAACACCATTAAGGTCAAAAAACAACTGCCACATCAATCTCATATTAGATCGGAAACCAAAACAACTGCGTAAGAATTTTCACGAATAAGCATAAGAATTTCTTTACAAGGTAAAGAGAGCGACCGTATTTTTAAACAATAATGCGAGTATTTTCGGAAGTTGATTCGATTATCGCCATCTGCCGGAATCCAAGTCAAAGCAATTTAAGAGTCCCTCGTAGATCTTCATTGCCAACTCAGATCAACAGTCTCGGTCTGGAACATGTTGTCCTGTTCGGTCAATAGTCCTGAAAACAATTAACTGGCCTCGAAAGCAGATGTGGGGGGAAAGTGTCCTCGAGCTTACTCGGTCCCAACATAAAGTATAGCACAAATTAATTTATAGCTTCATTACCTATTAAACGAACATATAGTAACATCCCAGAATAAACCCAACAACAAGCATAAATATCAGTGCGTGCATAAAGACAAAATACTGGTTGCAATGTCTCTGGAAACTTTAAAGGTTTTTTTTAAGAGTAGGTACTACTTAATGACAGGGCAGATAGTAGTAATTTCAGAAACTATTTTGATCTGGCCATTTTCATTCTTCAGCAATATAAATATTATATTGTAATGGCATTTTTTGCCTTTTTCATATCGTATGTACAAATGACAGCCAAATCCTTGCTTCAGGATATTCTTCTCATTGGCATGCTCTGACAAAAATAACATCATGAATTACTAGCAAAACCAAGTATGTGACCCCACCACCCAAACATTAGTGGGTCATCTTCACCCCTCCATCAACTCTCATCTTTCAGCCAAATCGTCTCCCTTAAAACAACTTTTCACCTCCAAAATTCTTTCCAGAGGAAGCTGTTTCCCTGGGCAGGCGCCCCTCTCCGAGGGAAAGCCATTCATATTTGATTGGCGTCTGAGCAGAAATGGCAGTAATGTGTGCCGTAATCGCCACAAGTGTAATCAGGCAGGCTTCTGATGGCTTAACGGCTGGACGCACACTCCACGAGTGTGTTGGGAGTGATATTGTAGTTGGCGGCTGGGTACCGTTTTTTTTTTCTTCTCTAAAAGCTTTTTGATTTCTAGATGAGAAGCTTTTTGAGGTTCATAGACGTTTAAATCGGTTTGCTTTTTTCTTTTGTTGCTTTCACAGACAATTAAAATCCCACAAATTGATTTCATTAAGCACATTTTAGTCTATTTTTATTTGTCGAACATTAGTTTCGTGTCCAATGATTTGATTATAGAAGTAAACTTCCTTCTTATTCCAGTGGTACTGAGCCAATTTTGCATTGATTATTAGATAAAAAATATTCAAATGTCTCAAAAGTCAAGCAATGTTCAGAACACTGTTGTGTCTAAGATCAGAAGATCTTCTGACGATTACACTCAGTGAGCATCTACAGGATAAACCTGAGAAGGATACAAATGATGAAGGATAAGAAGGAAACCATAAAATCATGGTTAGAAACAATTGAAATTTGCAGGTCAGTCAAACCGCTCAGTTTCATATTAACAAGAAATGAATGACACAAAATTGTAATCATATTACTATAAATACACAATTAGTTTTGAACAAGCACTTGGTTGACTTGACAGTGTCATTTTCTCCTTGAAAAGTATCATTATCTTTCCAATTCAAACCAATAGAAAGTCTTTCCATAGCCTGTTAACATAAAGCTTATGTTGCTGTTTATTGTCTTCAGTTAATGTTTTTTTCTTCATCATTATTTCGGCTACATTCAGACAGGCATTGCTTTCAAATGGTTTGGAGACAGTTATTTAAAAATTGTTCATGTCCGTCCTGTAGTTCAGTTGAGTTTGATATCATCAGTCAGTTCTCGTGTCTCCAATTTTGGATGTTTTGCTCAATAATCAAAGCAAGAAATTGGCAGCTTTTATCAGTAAGAATGAAGGATATCCTGATCACATATTTTTGTATGCGTGTCAAGTCTGAGTCCACTGATTTTGGAGCTCTGCCAATACCGAGGCCTGATCTGATACGTTGGAAATGTATTTAGAAGGGAAAAATAGCACACCAGTCAAAATGGATCATGTCTATCACAGCCAATGAGTTAATACTCGAAAACAATTTTTGAACATTTTAAAAACCCGATTCCGATTCCCTGAAAATAACGTGATCAAGATGGATTTCCAATCACTTGCTCGGATCTGGGACATCTCTACTGGGGATGTTAATTGGGTCATTTGTGTTCAAAGGTACCACTACATGTACTCATAATGGTAGAACTGCTAGTATGAACGTATGATTGTTGATAAGTTGTTCAATAAAATAATAATTTTCATTCAGGGTCCTTACACCACTTTACGCAAGAGAAACTATAACAAAAATGAAATTGATTTTGATCACACCGAACCCCAACTATGCCATTGAGTAAAGGAGGCATTGAGTAGGCCCCTGCCGACGGAAAGGAAGGATAAGAAGGGGCGGTGGGGGGCATCATCGCTGAAACGGCTTTAATGTGTCATGAAATCGCGACAAGTGTGACATCAAGCGGGAATATGATGAGCAAACCATTGAAGCGCACTCGCCTCACGAGAGTGATATTCCATTTGGCAGCCTCGTCACGTTTTTTTTTTCCTTCTTCGTGAAAAGCTTTTCTAGGATTTGTTGGCAAAAAGGTGCATTTTAGGAACTAGGCGATGAGTTACATGCGTTTCCTGTTCACTCATGTGTTAGAGGAAGAGGGCGACAGAACGAGGGGGCTGAAGGCGCCGTCGATGTGGGCTTTAGCCAAGTTGAACTATGTTGATCTGAAATTGGGATGTATGGAAAATGAGCGAATTCTGTCCTTGGTTGTCTTGGGTCTCCTTTAACTTGGAGCCAATACTTGTCAGCGGAACACTAAGGGCTCCTCTGAAAAAGTTGAAGTTATTCTTTACAGATTGTTTCTCATTGAAGTCCTTGGCATCGTGTCCTTTGCACACATGCCTGGGACTGTTCATGCACATGTTTTTCGGGGTACGCGGTCTGCACGGCGTGTAGGCCAGGCCGGCATCCACCTAATCAGGCCTGACACCCGACCAGAGGCCCCAGCTGCCCTCCGCTAATTTCAGCCTCAACCGGCAACCTCTCGGCTCTCCCTCCGCCAGGCTGCTCCAATCAGTCTCCACTGATGGCAAATAGCTTCCAGAGCCGTGCCAAGCCCCATTATTCCCGCCGCCGCCGTTCGTAACCGTTGCGAGGGCTCAGGTAAAATTGGCCGAGCTGGAAAGAAGTGCAAGGGTCACCCTGCGGCTGACGCATTTTTGCACATCTGAGCAATCAGCCGCCATCCAGCGAGGCCGTGACAGCCTAAGTGCGGGCTACGTGTGCATGCTAACATATGTACGTACGATGGCGCAGGTAAACACACACGCCAGTAAGGGAGGGAAATTAGGGCCTAAACAAACTCAGGATGCCAGCCGAACGCGGGTCGTTTAGTGCTTCCGAAAGAGATCAGGTGGCCTCCGATGATTGCAGCATTCTAAGTCTTGGATATCCTCCTCTAGTGTGCCGACATAATCATAGATGGAGGACTAAATCAGGCTATTGGGGGGGAAAGCATTACATCAGTAGTCTGTGACTAATATCAGTGGTATCGGTGGAAAAAATATGCATTTAATTTGATATTGTGGTGCCGCAGACCTCGACATTGCTTGGATGCCATGCAAACTGCCGCTGAAAGATTGCAATTATGATCGACTCGCCTTTGGAATTCACACCGCTGTGAATTTGAGTTTTAGCCAGACCGCAGTTAAGCAGAATTACGCTGCACTAATCACAGCCTTTTCGAGTCTTGCCGAACATTGTTAGTCGCACTGTGTACGTTCAAAATTCACATACATTAAAAAATAAACACTTAAAAACCATAGTCTCACAACATTGTTTCCAGGTAGTGACTCTGTAACCCAACAGTTGTCCACATGATTGTTTTGGAATAAATTGCTGCTCTGTTTGATAGGTTTAAAGTTGACAATGATGAGTACAAATGAATTAACATCTTTATTTTATTATATGGCTGACCACTCGGGCAATTTCCGGAGATGTTGTCATTTTGCTCTCTTATTATGTAATTGTTATTTTGTATTATTGTGCTTGGACCCTAACTCAATCTGAATAGAATGTTGTGTTAGTGCAATATTCCCTAATTATTACATCCTGTAGTTTGTGTATGTTTAGATTATCTGGAAAAGTAGTCTGATATGATTTCCCCCGAGTGTGTTCTGCTACCAGATTTTCTCTCCCATATAACTTTGGGTGCAAAGGTGGGAACACCCTGAGTGGGCACCAGAATTAAGATATTTCAGTTTGGGTTTTAATGTGGTTTGTGCTTTATCATAATTAACCGGTTTAACAAATGTGGTAGTCAGTCCAATTTGCATCAGCTTCCATTATTATTATAATAAGAATTTTGAATGGAAAAAGTAGAGTCCAGGAGTAAACAAACAGCAACAAGGGCATTTACAAGACACTATTCCCTTATTACTC
This sequence comes from Stigmatopora argus, assembly GCF_051989625.1. Lineage (NCBI taxonomy): Eukaryota > Metazoa > Chordata > Actinopteri > Syngnathiformes > Syngnathidae > Stigmatopora > Stigmatopora argus. The sequence continues at coordinate 9,121,820 of NC_135402.1, forward strand.
AAGTTTTACCTCATGTATGAGCATATAATACGACTTTATTGTTATAGAAAAGACACTTGTTCCACTTTTCCATATATATCGCAAGGCTAATCAACTTCTGTGCCTCAGCTGCCTTGTTCAGCTTGTCGAAGGACATATTGATGAAGAATTATGGCTTGTTTGCTTAAGTCGGAGGCAAGAGCAGAGTTCACGGTGTCGGAGGTCACGAGGCAAAGTCGACTTGTATGTGCAGAGGCGGGGCAGTTTGAGTCTTTAAAACTCTCTAAGTGATTCCCTCAGTGTCTTCACCCTGAGGGAATGAGGCTTAGCTCGTTTCGACACATCCAAACAAAGCGAAGCTGCGAGTCATCGATCATCAGGGTTGTGATTTCTGACCGTTTTTTTTTCGACAGAGCGTGTTGAAAATTTGAAAACCATGGCGAAGATTTTTTTGCATAGCAAACCTTCCAACTGTATTTTGAACAGCATACAACTTAAAAGGATAATGTTGGACACATTTGAATTCAAATTGGTCCCAAGTATTTTCCAGAGGCCTCGCCAGTTATGCAACCACGGATGTTGCTAACACCAGCATTTCCTCGCTTTCGGATGTGATTGTGGCTTGGTTACCCTGGTTACAAAAATACCAGGAAGTGAACAAAGAACAGATCCCCCAATTTTCCTCATAAGCAGAAAATTGTACCACGAACATGCACCATGTGATGAATTGAGTTGACTTTAATTGTATAGTGCACACCAGCAACGGGCTATGCTGTTCTCACACTAAAATAAACTTGATTAACTCAGAGTGACAGGGAAGGGAAACAGGAAGCGCCTTAGTTAACAGCACACAGAAATTGACCGCCATGTTTGTGAACCTCTACACCACGAGGCGATGAATAAAAGGAAAGTTCTCTATGCAAAACCGATTATTTTTACGTTGATTTAAAAATGCCATGTGATTGAACATAGGATTTCCGATTGTGTGTGGTCATGTGACTGTATTGTTACGTCTGATCGGTGTAATTGACTCGTGATTAGTGTTGCAAACTAGTGAAACAGACTTTGCTGAACGATAGAATAACAATTAAGAAAATCATAATCCAAAGAGTTCAATTGATCACATACTATTTTATATAGTATTTTATTAATAAGTTTATTGATGAGAAACAAATAATTTGTTCACTACCTTATTTTGCACTGCACAACTGATTTTTGAAAAGAAAATGTGAATAATCGTCTTATATTGCTTTAATGTTGGATATTATCCATTCATTTTCTGTTCCACTTATTATAACCAGAGCCATGGGGGTGCTAAAGACTATCCCAACCAAACATAGGGCAGTAGGTAGGATAAACCATGAATTGGTTGCTGGGCAATCACCGTAATGTTGGAAAGCTTTGTTCAAGTTGTGGAAAAAAATACATTTGGATGTGCTAATTTTTCCTGCTGTACACATTCCCTAGCTATTAGATGGGACACGGTATCGGCAGATTCACAAATTCAGGTGATTGGGACAGGACTCGCATGAATAAAATATGCGATCGGTACATCCCTAGTAGTCGCCACTCTCAATTTAGAACAGGGTCATTGAGATAATTCAAATCTCATTTCAGTTTTCTGACATGTATATCAATGGGTGTGCTATAAGATTTTGTAAAAATGGCTGCATTGGCTCAACAAATCCTGACCCGTTGTCCAGAAAAAATATTTTCATCGCCATGCAATTGAAAAACACCCCTTGTATAGCAGCAAAGTGCACAGTAGTGGAACACGGGAAAAGGAGAGAAAGTTGGGCCTGAAAAATGAGTGTTTTCCAAGTCCCCCTATGCCCACCTTGGCTTCCGTCCAGCAAGACTCAGCTGAGTCTTCTGACAAGGGAAGAGAGGGGGAATAATAGCACCACTGACGACCGAGCGAGGGAGATTATAGTGTTGCTATGAACCAACAAAATTCTCCTCGTCCTCACAGCCCGTCAGTTGTTCCTCAACAGAGAGCCTTGTGGTCGGATTTCACACGTGATCACGCGATATATGCGTGAGCGTTTGCAGGGGGATCGGAAGGGGCATGCGAGGGCATCCCGTCCGAGCACAATTACCCTCTTTCTTCCTCCTGACGTCTCTGCGCTGCGTCTCCTTCACCTCATCACCTCTCTGTGTATCTCACCGCTGCAAAGGAAGGAATCCACAAAGAGCATCGCAGCCTGATGTGTTTAACAGTTCCTTTGTGAGGTGTCTGTGTGTTTGGCGCACACACACACTTGAGGCCGAATCGTTCAAAGAGGAGACGGAGAGAGATATCGTGAAAGGCCAACATATATATATATATGACACAAAGACCTGGGTGAAAAGGCTGGAGGCAGACATGCACATATGCGTAGTATATCTTCACACAGACGCTTAACCCAGGAGCGAGCTCGTCCTCGTCGACTGGGCGCCGCTCTGCTTTGATCCGAGCTTCTTCCTCTCGCTTTTTTTCCCCCTCCTCGCTCCCACACTTTTCCTCTTTCCCCCCCGCCCGTCCCGATCCCTGCAGCCGTCTGGACGGCTGGCTCAACAGCCTTGGGGTGTTTAGGTTTTGGAGGGATCCCAATTTCCTCTTCTAATCATGACATCATCCCCGCCTCAATAGGTTAAAGATGTGGCCAGGATATTCCCCGCTTCCTTGTTTTGCAGCCTCCCATCAAATTACACACATTACACGTCGCCCGCCGCACCGGCGTACTGTGCGTCTGCTGGGAAGGAATGTTCTTAATGGCGCTTTGGTGACGGGCGATGAGCCTGGTTTGGCTTGACTGTGTGAACCAAGATTGAAGTAACTCAATAGTGCTGTTCATCAGTAGTTGGGAGATTGTAGACCACACTTGATTAAAGGGAAGGGTTGATTAGAGGTGGGGAGTAGCTCTGACCTGTCCGGCCTGTCGATAGATATTAATATCAAGCGCTCATCTTCTTTACAACACTTAACCAACTCGGATCAAAGTCAAACTTTTTGTTCTCCACCCAGCTCACATCTGGGCTCGGACAGGATGAGACAACATTAGAAGGAACACTTCCGGAAAATTCCCGCAAGAGTGCTTGGACTGGAAAGGCGAGATTTACACTTGTGTTTTGATGGTATGTGTTAATCTCATCAGCCAGGCAGTGTTTCTCCATCTTTGAGTCAAGGGACGTATATTATGTTGGAAACATCGACAGTTTGAATCAGCGAATCACAAAGTTACTTAAATAATGATCTTGACTCAAGTGTACTAATCTTGAAATCCGGTTCTGTCTAACAAGCGTGTAGTGATATGTAATAAGTTAATTAATCGCAGGGCAAATTAAAAAAAAAGATGTTGGTCATTTGTAATTCGTGTTAAAATTTCACCCGTTGAGACTTCAGTTCCTTTCACAGATGGTTTACTGGCCATTATTAACACACCGTAGAACTAAAGTTGAGACATACAACATAAGAAAACACATCCATTACATTATACAGATTTAACATTGTTACATTTAGACTAATTGCAAAAGACAATGTATGGTTGTACTAACCACTTTGTAGTTGTAGACTAACCACCTGCAATCAACCAATGAATGAATGGCTGTTCAACATGCAAACTTGTAAATTCAGATGTCTGCACTCTGCAGTTACTCTCACATATTTAAGATTATACACTAAGGTGCTTTTAAAAACATATTTTATGAATTATCTCATCGGTGGTAAATTCATTAATGTGCTATCAAACAAGCTAACATCCACTTTTTGGTATTCATTTTTTATCAAATGCACGTTCTTGGTGGGCTCAAATTGGAGGGAACAAAAGGGACATTGGGTTTCTTACCTATTTCATATTCTGCACAAGTTAGCTTTCCCGGTATCCATTGTAATTAAAAAAAAAAACATTAGTGCATTTGAATGGATGGTTCATTAGGATTTAATCTCACTGCATTAGTGATTAATCTGGTTTATTTCTTTTTGAGTATCAGATATCAGCAGTAACTCATCAGACAATACATTGACTTCTAAAATCCTAATGCCTAGCTGAACACAAAGCTGTTATAGTGGTAGGGCTCATCTATTGTATGAAAAGAAACAGGTGCATTCACAGGTTAATTGTAGTGCTGGAGCTCATTGATCTGAGGCAGCGATTCCTAAAACCATGCCATGAGAGATCACTAGGTATTCCGCAGGAAGTGATTCCATTTCACTTAATTGGTCTAAAATGATTGTTTATTTACGACATCTATTGTGTCTTTGTTCAAACTATCTATGCCAGTAATGTGTAGTAACAAAAAGAACAATTCAGCTTGCTCTCATGAAATGACAGAAGGTGCAATTAACCTGTGGCCCCTGTAGCCCTTCATAAAATAGAATGATACCTTTGTGTTCCACTAAATAGGCCCATTAGGTAGTTGGATTTAAGATCTCTTTCCTCCTATGTACTTAGATTTTGTTTGGTGGTGTGTTTATGAATGATACTGAATTTTTGCCGTTCAATGTATAGTAGGGAACTACTCACACTTGGCAAAGTCGCAAGTGTCACTGGATTTTCAACTTAGTGGCATTAATTGCACATTTGAACACACCCTCTCAGTGATGTCACAACAGCTGTTGACTTTGGACAGATTTTGGCAGGCCCAAAAACTCCCAAGAACAAAAATATAAACATTTAAAATGTTTTCGCTTGTGCGATAATACGGGAGAACATCAAGGATTTGCCCCTTTGCTATGTACTGGATTTTCCACACTATAAAGCATACTGGAGTATAAGGCGCACGTTCAATTCTTAAAAAATGTTTCATATATACCAGTTTATAAGATGCAGTATTAGTAGTGGGGGTGATGATGGTGGTAGTAGTAGCAGTACCAGTACTAGGGGATCAAATGATGAGAATACCATTGAATTTGGCCCACAAAGGAAGCGTAAATCAGCCTACATTCAGTTGCATTACTCAGTTTTAGCACTAAATGGGGTTAGCGTCTCCATCATTTCCAATCAATGTAGAAAACTATACTTATATTTCTTTAAGTATATTGTCTACTTGTATGGTTGCATAGATAAATCAATGGTTGGGATTTTCTTGATATTTTTTGTGGTCACTACATTACCAGCATTCCTGAGTTAACTTCTGATGAAGTTTTAATGTTTAAATGCGAAAATCCTTATATATATTACAATATCTTTACATTTTGGGAATATTTTGTTGCTGGTAGCCCTTAACTCACTGACTGCCATCGACATTTATAGACAAATATATTTCAATTGGGAAGGCTGGGACTGAATAATCATGTTTTACTGACATTGACGGCAATTGCTGCCAGTCCCCCAGCCAAAATGGAGTAGACGTCTATCTCCATCAATGTCAACTAATGAAGTAATAGTTTGAATAGAATAATAATGATTTAAAAACCTGATCTTCTTAACCCAATTCTGATATTTTCTTTAACACCTGAAAAAGAATAAAAAGTTTGGACACCCCTGTTCCAACGGCTTAAATTTAACACCTCTTAACTTAAAACTGACTTCCGATACCTGCCACTGCAGATATGAAAAAAATTCCATTCAGATTGTAAACGAGCAAGAACAACTGATTCCTTTATCTAACTTTCAAACCCCACATACAATGCAGCGCCTCCATCATTGTGAGTCGTCACTTTTCCCATCCACCTGTTCCTGCATAACAAAGTCTCATGGGCTTCATTTAGATGAAGTTTCATTCAGCACCTCTCACCCAGAAACCTGAGCCATCAAGGGAGGCTTTCAGGTCCAAAAAAATGCCGCTCTTAAAAAGATTCTAATCTCTAAGGCCAGTCCATCACTCTTCCCGGACCACTAACACTTCCACGTTCCACCTGATTCTCTCTCGCCACTCATTCGGAACAACCCTTTCAAGCGTCTTACATTAGGAATGCAATGAAAGCTGGAAATTTCATTGGCACTAATACAGCATTAATAGAAACATTGGAACTCCTTGTGAACAGAACACACACATGTTTCGCTTAGTGCACGTCAACATCGGATAGACAGTTTAAAAAATATATATATTAAATATCATAAAATATGGATCATGTCATTTATTTACCATAATTGTTTACCCTATAAAGAACATTCAAAATATATACATATATACATGTAATTTCTTCCATCTATTTGCTTTAAACTTCAGGTAACTAGCATTTCTTGTCTTTGACCACTATGTAAAATTCTACTTAACCATTAACTCTAATGGGATATATCATATAAATTCAACATTTGTTTTTTAAATCCAGACTATATTACATACTATTCAACATAGAATATATTAATATTATTACCATTTTAAGCTAATAACAAAAACAACTGAGAGTTAAGTGAAAAGATTACTGGTTTCAATGCATGTTATAAACATTTTAAAGGAAAGGCACCTATCTCAATATAAATCAACTTTCACTTGACTAACAAGATTACAAATGGAAAGAAAAATCAACAATAACATCTTTTTTTTTAATCTATGTCTCATAAAAAACAATATTACACTGATTGTGAGCCCTTAGTTAGCCATTTGCTTTTTGTTACGCTTAAAGTTCTGTTTTTACCGTAAATCTAATAATACACATTAAACTGCTCAAAATGCAGCCACATGGCAGCTGTACTTCATCGACAACACAAATAAATAAAAATATGTACACAGCTATGCTTAAACCTAACAAACATTGTTTAACTATATAATATAAAATACAAGGTGAAAATAACTAACTTTTGTATGATTTTCAGAATTCCTGAGCAATGCAACTTATCCTGTAATATTCCTAATTATTCAGATTTAGTTATGGTCAAAGCACAAAGCCACAATTACTGTGAATTTAAATTTAATTGTTTGAATTTACACATAAACACACATTTCTAACAACTATAACAAAAATAACAATTTGTTATATATTTTTCTTAGAAAAATATTTTTGGAAGTTGCCACAGGGAACCAATTTCTACAGTGTTTGAGAAGATTAGAATAAATCTTTTTAAATTGTATGCAATTATTATGCAATCTCATCAATATGCATTCAGCGTGCAAATTTGAATAATATATATAAAAATATATTCACAACTCAAAAAAAGAACAACAAATCTTCAAAGTGCTTCACAGACAATTTAAAAAAGTATAAACCTCTCTAAATGTTATTTCCAGGCACTGATTTGAATTAATTACCTTAATATTCCTGCAAAGTTTTGGATAGGTTTGGTCAAAATAATAAGCCTACCACTACATAGTTTTCATTTAATTTGCATGTCAAGAATTCTGATAATATCATTTCTTGATTGTTATCAAAATCTATTTTAGCATCATTGGTGGTGACCTTTATCGTCATCTTTAGTATTGTTTTGAAGGACATTGTTATGCAGCAGGAAATAATCAGTGCAGTGCAGAGGAAGCTTACACGTCACAAAACTAAATAAATACAAAAAAATGGAGTAGCATGTGAGGACGGGATGTCGGTGCTGTAACATTTAGTAGGCAGGCGAACATGCGACTCAAGTGTGTTTTACATTAGAAGGGAGGGAATGTGCGCGAGGGGTGATACTGTGCTTGAACCTGGCATGTAGTAACCTTTATGGTGGTATGAGAGGGGGCTCGAGTCAAACTGACACAGCCGTTTTTAATTCTCCAGACTTTTTCATCTTTGGCTGGGGCTGAGCCCTCTTTTTCTCACGACTGCGATTAAAACCTTTTTTTTTCTTTTTACACCAGCGCCACGCCAACAAATTTTACACGAGCCCGAGGTCGCACCGATCTGGCACACGATGTACCCAAAGGCTGACCCGATGAGCGAAAAATGCGGGACGTTTAAGCGCACGCCGTCGGGGTCACGGCGGCCGACTTTTAACTGGCTTTGAGGAACGCTTAGCATGTGTATGCGGCAGCTTACGAGAATATCAAACTTTTTTATTTGCAAAGCGAGAATGGTGCAGGAGGTGGGTGAATTGAAGTGCTCCCATCCTGCTGTTCCCAGTCCGCACGGCTGTAGACAGCTGGGCGCCCGCTACGGTTAAGATCAGAGGCCTTGATAACCTGGGCTCTGATTTATGGAGAACAGGCAGCCTCTGCAATCACCTAATGAGCGCAAGGACACCCAGTGTTTACATCAGTGGTGTCAAAACTACGGCCCACGGGCTCCCTGTACCCCGCTGTCCAGGAAAATAATATTGAATATGCTACACAAAAGAATCTTAAATACGGCCTACATGCTGTTGCATTTATCCGCTTCAACAATAGATGGAGCTGTGCACTTAAACAGTGCCTTTCCATCATTTCCAAACAAATCAAAAAGCATACTTGGATTGCTAACTTTGAAGAGTATTGTATGCTGGCCTAAGAAATATCTGAATCATATATTATATTTTGTCCGTCAATACTTATCAAATAATTTCAAATTGTCTGTTAGCTTCCTTTCATTGCTTTTCCCCCTGGTTGCACTGTTTTCCAGATGTGTGTTTTCATATTGAAGCATTTAACCAATCACATTTCAGCCATTATTTGTTGCCAGGGTCAGAAATCTGCCTCAAGGCCTTCACAATCAGTTCCGCAGGCTCTGCTGCATTAAACAAGCGTCGATAAGACTGTTGCTTTAACCAATCAGATTTCAAGTTGGCAACACCACAATGCCTTGCCGCAGGCATGGGGATACGTCATTGCCTTGTCGCAGGCGTAGGGATACGTCATCGCTTTCACCAACTATGATTGGCTAGTGATTAGCCAGAGCTACCAAACTGTATCTGTAGCAAGCTGCACAAGCAAATATATTGTTGTGTTGATTTAAAGCCATTTTCAAGACGGACTATGCCAGAAATACGACATGACAGGCTAGACTTTCAGCATGAGTTTCGATGGTGATAGAAAAGAAGGAAGAAAGAAAGGAGGATGGATATTGTGTACAGTTAAAAGGGATTTTTGGTGAGTAAAATATGGCTATATTTCTAAATAGTATTTCAATTGTGGGCCCGGTTCTGATATCTGAAAAGCTCCAGTGTTTGTATTTAAACTCCAGTGTTTGTATTTAATCACTAAATGCTGCTAGGAAGTGGATTTTACGCGTTGAAGGCGCTATGAGAAAATGCCACTGTTATATTGTGACATTCAAATCCAAGATTTCTTTCATTTCTGTAAATACTACACTGAACAACCACCACATTGTCCCTGTTATTCAATCTGTTTCACACGGACCTCACAGTAATTTTGTAGACTTTAGCACAAAGTAAATGGTAATACAATTTCTTTCTGAATCCCTGTCCATGTCTGCACATTCCAAATCCTGTCTGATAAGTGTCGCCTTGTGTCATTAGAGTGTTTGGACACTTAAAAAATAATACAAAAAAACACTCTCTTTAGTGTTGACAATAAACTAAACCGCCAATGGAGGCTTACTATTGTTTTGATCGGGCTGACGTGTGTGTTTTACGACACCCAACAGAAGCTATTGTGTAACACAAGTGCTCTTTAAAATACAATATCTTATTGTTGTCACTATTAGGGAGGGTCACACAGAGTGTCCTCAATAGCCAGCTTTTTTAGATCATGCACATTACAACAATAAACACATTTTAAGAAACAATATTAAGTGGGTGGGGGGCTATTTTAGAAAAAAAATGACATTTGCGCTCCCTTCCGTGATCTAACTCACAAAACCCAAATAGAAGATGTTTTCCATCAAAACAGGAAATTCATTCACGGTGTAAATCACCAATTCCCTCACAAAAACTGATTCTTTGAATAGCAATATGTTTGTTTATAGTCTTACACAGTTGGTTTAGATTTAGAGGTCTTCAATCGACTTACTTTATAATGCATTGAACACAATCTGTTGAATTTTACCTAAAACATCAAAAAATTCTAAGCATTTTGATGTTTTCTGACAATTTAGTTGCTGAAATTGTTCAGACATTTGAAAGAAGCACATTCTCTTTAACAAAACTTTACAACTTTATGGGCTAGCTACAGTTTTGTTTGGCCCAGAGAAAAATATTAAATATGAATATGTTGGATTCCACAGATTTAACACAAGATAGAGTTAGTCATTTAAACATTACTATTACCATTATTTCCAATTGTTATAGGACACCTATATGAATATCAATCAATAAATTGACCAGAAAAAGGCAAGAAAATAGATTTTCTTGACTTTTTACAGTCGATGAACAATTTCTCTTTGTTCTGCAAAGTTTGTTTCAGAGGTGCAAATCTAAGTTTAAGCAGATTAAAGACAAAAAAATATGATATATATAGGACAATAGGCCTGATTATTTTATTTCTGAAAGTAGTCCTTAACACGTTCACTCCTATAGACATCAAATCTATTTCAACTAGGAAGGCTGGCTTTAAATAATCCAGTTTCACTCGATTTTGACTGAATGCAGCCCTTGGAGAAAAACATTTGAACAGCCTTGCCCCACAGGAGGTGTGTTTTGACCACCTACCATAAATTCTGCCATTTAATTTTCTGACATGAGATTATACTGACAAAAGTCGGTCAGGAAACCTGACGTGATATAACATTGTCAGATTATAGGAAGATTTTAAATAATATCAGTCAATGTATAGTGCCATGCAACAAGAGATTTTTTTTTTTTTTCTTTTAAACACAACTTCTTTTGGAGGCAAATTTACACCACTCTCACATCACGCCATCCTGACGCCTCTGTCCTCCATGTTCAGACCAGGTCTGAAGCTCTTCAGAGACTCTCCAGCCCTCCACAAATCACTCTTCCTAACACAATTACCTCCCGCTCCCTTCCTGCGTATGGTTGAGTGCGAGTGTCGCCCGTCTGCCTGCTATTGTGTGCTAATTTTAGGTCCATTATTCCCTGTAACAAATGTGCCATGGGCAGAGTCACTTTCACGTTAATAGTTTGCACCCCGAAGGAAGTCTTCACCCTTGTCGCGGATCAAAGGTCTCCTCTATTGTATCACACTTCCTGCTTCTCATTTTAAGCACGTCTTGAGCGCGAGGAGTTTAGGGATCTTGTGGTGCCTCTAGAAGATGCCCTCTGACCGTTTAAGTGATTACCGGAGGTGATTTTTGAAGTGGCGAGGTGACGGAGAGAAGATTCGTCAAGTGAAAGCTCTTGCTCTTGCTAAAAGAGACGAGACGAGACATAAGGAAGCATTGTTTTCCAAAAAGGTTTTGGTATATTTTGACATACTGTAGGTTCAGGTTCGAAGCATTCATGTGTAGATTTGCTTTCGAATTATTTTTGTTTGTTAATATAGAGTACTGATCTGATAGAGCTCTGATTTCAATCTTTTTTTTGACACCCTTGAGCTTGACTTGGTCTCAGTAATTTGTGGTTTCAGGCAAGTCTCAAGGCTAGATTACACCACTTGCAACTACCACAGGATTGGCTGCATTCACGACGTCGTAGGTATTCTCAAGCATACTTATCCATTCTAAAAGTTCACTACCTGTAAAAACGTCTGTGACAATGTAATTGTAGGCTTGACGCAGAATTCTATTTTTTTCTTTGGATGCCGTGGCTAAGCTGCACAAAGTTGACACCCCATGCCAGAAAGCAGAACTAAAAAAACACTGTTGTCAATGAGGATCACGCCGTCTGTCCATACTTTCCATTTTTGTAAACAGATAAAATGTTTTTTTCTTTTATTACAATAGCTTTGTGCAGAAAAAAGTCAGTTTAAAAACTTGTGATAATTTAAATGTCATTATTTGTTTGATCATAAAACAATGACAAACAACGATCATCAATTATCATAAAATTAATCATCTTTTATTGGATTGGATAACTTTATTCATCCTTTATTCGGGAAATTTCGTTGTTTCAGTAGCAGAGGGTGTGGATGCAGAAATAGGAAAGGCATTTTAGACATAAAGAGATAGGTAATAAGTAAGTTAATAAATAAATACATGAATAAATTCATATAATATATATGCAAAAGTTCGTTACATTCCACCTGCCTGTGGAAGTCTCGAGCGTTATCGTGTGATTGTGCCTGAATTTGCACATATGCATAGAAGCTCTCATGATTTTCTCTGTCTGATTGCCACAGGCATTCTTAGCAACCGGTAGACATTGACGTGAGACATTTTTGTAGTCATGATTTGTCGGAGTGGTCTCATTTCTAGGTTACCCCTAAATCCCACATATTCTGACTTATAACTAGAGGAGCTCATACTTTTATTGAACTTAACAAATGATACTAACGGTATCCTATACTGCTTTATTTTTGTCATTTTTATCAAGACAAATGAAAATGCAGAATCCCAACTGGTGCTAAATTTGGTCAAGCTTAACCCAGGACATTGCCCTCGCGACTACCACATAGTGCGCTTGTCCAAGTCAAATGCAGCATGTAAAACCTTTAAAAAAGTCTTTACCCATTGTAGTTACACCAATACATTTTTTCTTAGGGCTCCATGATGACTGTGCTCTATACGGTGTCCCCAGTGGTTGAGGCCTATCTGGATTCCATTGTTGCACTGTCAGCTAAGGTCTTCAAATGTGATAAAACGCCACCTTTATTCACTTCGCAGATGGCGAATGATGGAGGGCCGCAACGGACATTTCCGTGACACCGCTCTGTTCTAAATAAGACCTTTCAAAGTAAAACAGACAAGTTGGGCCTGCAGATTATCTTCTCGTGATCTTACGCTGCCGCAATGCGAGCTTCGTGCCAGACTGCACCTCATTTTTCACGCACAAGGTTTCTGCTTTGGCGAATCACCTCTAGTGAGTTACTGCTTTGGCCTGATGTAACTACGTGTCACAGGAAGCTGTACAGTGTAGCTGAGCCCATCACGCGGGGATGCCTGACAGGCAATAAATAATCGGGGGGAACATTTTGCTCCCATTATGGCTAAAACAGTGACTGTTACTGAACCAGTGCAGACAGAACCCCGAAAAAAGGTTCAGACCATTTTGGCTGGCTAATTACAATGTTGATCCTGCGCTTTTTCAGCCGCACGCTCAAGTTTTTGAACCCCGCCCAAAAAAAAGAATCGCTTGTAAAATGAAAACAAAGTGATAATTGCCAGCAAAGTTTGGCTTTGGAAGGCATTCAAAACGAATCGGGGTCTTGCTTTGATCTGGAGAAATAATCCTTGAAATGCAGGAAATCAAGGCAAAGAGACAGATAAAATGTCTTTTAATCTTAGCAGCTGTCATTGTTGAAAAGACTGCTTTACAATGTAGGATTGTTGGAAATGGTAGCAATGTACTAAGTGCTGTTTTTTGTTCTTTTTTAAAAGACCTTTATTGCCTCATTTGCGACCTCATTGCATTACACAGAGCAAGTGCAATGTGTGAGATTCACCAGTAGATATGAAACTGTAGTTTAAACAGGATTATATATTGTATCTTAAATCTTCCATTATACACTTTGACTCTTCCCCTTGCTGAAAGTCTCTTCAAAGACATTTGATTTAACACTTTTTTTTCCAGTTTCCTGGCGCTACTTTTTCATAAATTCTGCCCTTAGATTGTTCCTCAAATTCGTCATTACTCAAAATCGTATCTAAAATCCATCTGTCCATTGAAACTACAACACCGGTAATCCTGATCATGTTTCAAGGAGCTGGGGCAGAAGGCAGACACCTTGACCTGGTCATCAGTTAGTCACAGAGCACACAAAGACTCACATTCACAGTGTCACTGAAAGGAAATTGATCCTGTGATGCCTTTGCTGCATCTAAATTAATCTTTCTGAATTAAATAACTGTAAGCTTTAACATGTAAAATGTGTCTCTACTTACGAAAAACCTAAGTTATGAAAACACTTCTGATGGAATGAATACATTTCGTAAGTGATAATTAAACCCCTTTAATACGCCCGACTTGTTTATGATAGGGTGTCAGACTCGGGTTGGTTCGCGGGCCGCTTTAACGTCAACTTGATTTCACGTGGGCCGGACCATTTTAGATATAATATTTAGATTTTTTTTAAATAAATGGATTAAAAGAACTGGATTAAAAGCTCTGAATATTCAGTTTTTTATAGATCTAAAACAATGTTTAATTTAGCTTTTTATATATATTTTTAGATTTTACAAAATGATTTTTGAACTAAAAACGCAGAAAAAAATTGATTAAAAAAATACAATTATTGATTTAAATGGGGGAAATTCAGGGAATTTAATATACATCTATACTCTTCATTTTAATTTGATCCTAAAACAGAAAGTCGGCACTCATGATTTACTTTCCCAGGCCACACAAAATGATGTGGCAGGCCAGATTTGGCCCCCGGGCCGCCACTTTGACACGTGTGATGTAGAGGATCAGAAAAAAATCAGGTTTTGTTGTAATGCATACTGCATATTTGCTCTCGCTGCGTGTCACCTCTGACCTTTTACACTTTTCCATTGGCATAACGTTGTTTTCAGGAGCACTCAAAATTATCATTATATCAATCACTCTTAAGGCACTTTGATTATGGCGTCAGATTCATGCCACAATTCTATAAGCCTAATGTCAATTAATATGGACGTAAAACGTGCTTGTTTGTTATTTGCACTTCAGTTGCGTTAACAGTTCATTCCATGTTACAAGTCTGACACTATTCTTAACCAATCAGATGTCGAGATGCTGGGCAAATTCGGATTGAGTGCTTACTGTCCAATCACATTCTACCGAAGTAAAAGTAAGTCGTCTGAAAGGTCATGAGTTGGTTTCTGGTTTACGAACACATCCAATTTGAAGCATGACAAACTTACCAGAAAATTGGATTGGATTGGATAACTTTATTCATCCTGTATTCGGGAAATTTCATTGTGGCAGTAGCAAGAGGGTGATTAGACAGAACAACAAAGCAAAAGTACAAAGTACAAAGCAAATCAAAGTAAATGGGATCATCAAGAATCACCAAATCAAATCATTAAGACAGAAAAGCAGCAAAAACACAAAACGAGCAAGAGTGGACGGAGCTACCGCCGCCGGCTTCCACTTGAACGGCGCCATCTTGGTTGCGGTAGCTAAAACAGACTCAAAAAGACGTTGTAAAGTTGGACAAAAACTGGAACCACACACAGGAAGTCTTCCACAAGATGGGGAACTTCTGCAGACTGGGACCGAGGTGGCACAGTGTCCAACATTTAACTACTTAACATTCATAAATACATATATGATTTCACAGTAAGCACCCAATCATTATTTGCCCTACATTCTGACTCCTGATTGGTTAAGAATAGTACCAGACTTGCAATGCACTATAGCAATGCGTATCACAAGCAGGGGAAAACCACATCGTTTGTGTGTTAGTTAGACGTAGCGATTGCAAGATAATTGTAATGTTTTACCGAAAACATACTCTTAACGCATAAAACACATCTTGTACGCTTTGAACACGTTTTACGTACACAGTATACCACTATACGCTTATGTAAATGAGGCAAGAATCTAACACCATATTTGGTGCTCGTGTTTTCATCTGAAAACCAGCCACCTCCGAAACCGAGAGAACTTTCCTTTATGGACTAGCATCCTAAAATAAATGGAAACTGTATACAAATTAGAAACACGCCCGCTAAACACAAAACAGCTGCGCATGCTGATTCTGTGCTAAACAGATATCAAGACGTGAGAAGAATTTCCACCACATTTCAACATGAGAGGAAGACACTCTCTGATCCTGTAATGAGGAACCGCATAGAAGGCGAAAGGCGCCGCCAATAGCCGGAGGGAGGATGATACGCGGTGGGAGCGGGAGGGTGCAGCAGCCATGTTAGGTGTGTCATCTTGCTCCCATTAATGCAAGGCGTCACTTTTGGGAGCGAGGATCGCCGGACCCACGCAGTGAGCGGTTTACTCACGATACTTTAGGTCAAACATCCCCCTCGCGGACATTGAGGCTGATGGCGTGTAGACAACCAAAGTTAACTCACCACTGGAGGAAATGTGTCTGCGTGACACTGGGAAAGAATGTCTTCCATCAACAATGTGTGCGCATGTGTATATTTAGCGAAAATAACTATGTATGGTCATGTAAACTGTGACGGCGACGGGAACACAAACATTTCACAATGTTTTTTTTCTGAGGGGAAAGAGAAAAGTTGGCAGTACTGATAAGTATTGGGTAATGCCTCCCATCTTCAATTTGTATAATGTAGAAAAGTGAGCCATCGTGATGACGAATGGGTAGGACCCAGTGGCGGTCCCTGCATTTTCTCGTAGCACCTTTAACGAATCAATCCAACCCTCAAAAACTATTTTATGACTATAAAACCTCGACTGTAGCAATAATCAATAAATCAATGCACAAAAATGGGGTAAAATCCACTTCCTAGCAGCAATTAATGATTAAATACAAATACTGGAGCTTTTCAGACATTACAACCGGGCCAGAGAGGTGATTTCCCTGGGAAAAGACAGCGATGGACATAAATGGCGAAACGGCAAAAATTGCACTAAAATGGGGTAAAATCCACTTCCTAGCAGCATTTAGTGATTAAATACAAACACTGGAGCCTAAATACAAACACTGGAGCTTTTCAGATATCAGAACCGGGCCCAAAATTGAAATATTATTTAGGAATATAGCCATATTATACTCACCAAAAATCCTTTTTAACTGTACACAATATCCATTCTCCTTTCTTTCTTCCTTCTTTTCTATCGCCATCGAAGCTAATGCTGAAAGTTGAGCCTTTCCAATCGTATTTCTGGCATAGTCCGTTTTGAAAATGGCTTTAAATCAACACAACAATATATTTGCTTGTGCAGCTAGCTCCAGATACAGTTTGGTAGCTAATCATAGTTGGTGAAAGTGATGACGTATCCCTACGCCTGCGACAAGGCAATGACGTATCCCTACGCCTGCGACAAGGCAATGACGTATCCCTACGCCTGCGACAAGGCAATGACGTATCCCTACGCCTGCGACAAGGCAATGACGTATCCCTATGCCTGTGACAATACGTTGTGGTGTTGCCAACTCGAAATCTGATTGGTTAAAGCGACAGTCTTATCGACGCTTGTTTAATGCAGCAGAGCCCGCAGAACTGATTGTGAAGGCTTTGAGGCAGATTTCTGACCCTGGCAACAAATAATGGCTGAAATGTGATTGGTTAAATGCTTCAATATGAAAACACACAATGCTTCAATATGAAAACACACATCTGGAAGCAATGCAACCAGGGGGAAAGGAAGCTAACAGACAATTTGAAATTATTTAATAAGTATTGATGGACAAAATATAATATATGATTCAGATATTTCTTAGGCCAGCAGAGAAGGCCTTGAAGGCCCTGACGGCCCGCCACTGGTAGGACCATTTGGGGAAATGAATATATAAACGTGTATACATGTCAAACACTCATGGGGCGTCTTCTGAAACATGGCAATGAGATTTTGAGGCCGGCAATGATCGAGGGTAGTGTCGTGCGGTTTGGCGGGCCATGGCATGGGGGGCGGGGTCATTGAGCCTCCAGGCAGGTGGGGGTGGGCACAGGAGTTAATTGGTAGTTTGTTCCTTGACGGCAAGTAAAGCTGACAAGTCTGTGTGGCCGGACACGGCGAGCCTGTGCTGTGCATTTGTTGTGGTGCTGGGCATGCATGGAGGAAACCTTCATAGCTCGCCAAGTGCCAGGGAAAGAGGCAGAGGAAGGGCTAGCAAGGTGGGGGAGGAAGCGGGGACACAATAAAAACAAGTCACTAAAATGTGGAGCTCCAACAAAGCCAAATCTTAAACTTTGGTGAGTAAACTGTGGTCTGATGGAAGCCAAAATAATTTAATCCCATCCCAAGAGTTCACATCTGAAAAGTACATTGAGGGTGGGTGTCCCCATATGAGAATACGTTAAATTCCAATTAAACGCTTTCATACCAATGTTAACTCATATCAAGGTAGCCTTGCATATTGATTTGAGGTTGTTACTAGGCCATCAACAGTGTGGAGAACATCTGGCTGCACGTGAGTGTTTCAGCAGGTGAGCGGTCCCAATAGAAGCGTGACGGTGGGGTGCCTCAGAGAAACCCTGCTTCTTACTTCGGCGCATGAAAAGTATTCTAGTTGGGGTGCCAGTCAGCCAGGGGCCCCCGGGAGAGTCCCCCTTGCCCTCTTAAACCTGTTGTTGCCTGGTGCTCACATAAAAATGACACCTCGTAAATATGGGCGGCTGCGCAGGGTCGCTCACTTATGTGAACCCTGCCCTTTGAACTTGTATTCACCTTGATTGCGCTGCCAAGTGCCTGTTAGCTTGTTAGTATACGGACTGCATGAAATGGGTGACAAGCAGCTGTGTAAGGCTACATTTGCGTGGTTTTTGTTTGTTGTGGTTGTTTTGTTTTGTTTTTTGACGGCGCCAATTTTTTTTGTCTTCGGTGCCATCGAGGCGGTCCAGGCTAAATTTGCACCTGTTAACTCTAACCCAAATACAATAATTTATTATTTATGTTTAAACACAAATTAGGTTTTTCATATATCATTTTGCCAGAAAATCTCATTTTGATCCAGTAAAAGAGTACGCACGTGCTAACATAAAAACACCAATATAAAATGCACAAACCCTAAACCACAGAAATAGAATTAAATAAGATATTTAAAATAACATATGTAATCTGAATTCAGTGCTTACACTGTAGCAGACACATTAGATGTCTTTTACTTTTCTTACACTTGGCTATCGGGTAGCCCCAAATAAAGTGCGCCTTGGGCAGTCGTCTACTTTGCCATTACGAAAAACCGGCCCGTGGGTGCAAGAGTCAACGGGTGCATTCTTGGCCCTGTCTAAATGCAGCACATTTTTTACTGTACCATATGTATCTTATTTATTGCATCTCTTTCATCTTTCTACCATCATTTGCTACATTTACCCCACAGTCGACAAAATAAGTCTGAAAATATACGCCGCTTGTAACTAATAACAGCCGTTTATTGGCCTCACAAATATGCTGATGCCGTCTGCCGCTGTCAGCATGAGTGCACGAGACATCGGAAGGACGATAAAAACAAAAGCCTATCCGTTAGACTGTAAATCAAAAACACTTCTTTTTATCTACTAAAAAAGGGGTGCAAAATCTGTGTGGGTGAGTAGTGCAGTGTTCCTCTAGATCCTTTAGATGGCACCGTTCTGTTTTGTTTCCCCCCAATGTTTTGTGTACATGAGATTCAGTAGTACCTCGACTTACGATCTTAAGCCCTTCCGGGACTGAGATCGTATGTCGAGCTTTTCGTAACTGGAGCGAACGTTTCCCATTGAAATGAACTAAAAACAAATTAATTCGTTCCAACCCTCTGAAAAAACACCAAAAACAGGATATTGGGTTGGAAAAAATGTTTTATTTCTTCTAATTCGCCATCTATTAACAAAGTAACACATAACTAGTGGTTTAATAGTAATAAAATGTGTTTAATATAACTAAAATTGGGCAAATTTCGCCGACGGGAGAGAGAGACGCACAGAGGGGGCGGGTTGGGGTTTCGGGGGGACTTTCCACGACAACGCACTCGTAACGGAACAAACAAATTTAAATTAACTTGGATTAATATATACAGACACACTCAAACATACGTTTAATGTAACTTTACACAAAACTGAATTCTAGTTTTGTCTTAATCTTTTGTTACCTTCGTTTTCCGGGTTAGCGGTTTGCCACGCCTCCACCCTCAGGCAAAGCTATCGATGGGCTGTTTGCTGTTGTATTCCCTTCAAAATATTCCGAAAATGATGCACACAAATGTCCTCACAATAGGATAACGCACGACCACTTGCCAACGAGAAGTAGTCTTGAATGAGCGATCGCGGGAGTTAACAGGCTAAGGAAGGAATAACAGCCTACCCACGTATTGATTGTGGGTAATGAAGTTTTATTCTGAGAAAGGGTGCCATTGCCTATCGGTGTTGTGTGCACGAGTATACTTCATTAGCCAGAAAGCCCTCTTTTTGCCCGCGCATGCGCGTTGTGCGTTTCCATGTCCCCATAACCCCATATCTGTTATACACGAAAGAGATGCGGCAAAAAAAGACAGTGCGCTACAATGATAAACAGCCTCTCATGTCATGGCCACCTGGCTTGGTCGCATCTCGAAATTTTGATCGTATCTAGGGCGAATTATTCAATTGAAATTTTCATCGTACCTCAAGCATGTCGTAGGTAGAGCTGAACGTAGGTCGAGGTACCATTGTACTAGTTTAATATTACCAATGGCTTGTATTTTAGATCTTTACACATTGAAATGAATGGAAATGCAACTCCTGGGAGGTGGCTTCCCATTTATTTGTAGATAAAAACAGCAGAGTTTAACCAGAATAACACAGCAATTGTGAATATTTCTTCAGAAAAAAAATGGATCACAAGTCCAAGAGAAGGCATTAGAACAAAGTACGGTTTGGATGTTTACTCATTTCAAGAGCAGTCTCATTACTCTCCATCACTTGGACCTCTTCGGTGGCCCATTTTCTCCATCTCTGCTTTCCCAGGGGCCAATGTGGGGACAATAGATGCACTTTTAATGCGGGCTAGTCGCTGGGTAGGGAGCGTTTGATGTTAGCGTCGAGTGGCCTCCTCACCAAGTGCAGGTCGGCGATGCTGTTTGGCCACATCCGGCTTTTGATGGCCTTTTCCGCCTTCTTTCGAGGCTATCGGCTCGCGCAATATTCAAATTTGGGCCGTAGAAACAAGCTGATGGCAGCTGTCATGTGCCAGAAGTAATGTTTGCAAATCCAAGGCCCTCATTATCTCCCTGAGGCCTCAAGTGGAAAGACAAAGCGCAGTGGAGAGCGGGGGAGAAATGCTTTTAGCCTCCTTTATGCTCACTTGTTGTGTGCTCCTCTTCACTCTCATACACCACTTGCATTTCCAATTATTGCGAGCGGCAGCCGGCGCGCAGACATATGAATAATAACAGCATTACCAGAGACACTCCTGAAGACAATTCTTCTTCCATATGCTGTCGGAGCCTTTCAAGTTGGCTCATTGTTGACCTCAGAAGTCCATCAGAGGACAAACAATATAGAAAAGCTTTGATATGGCCACCATTCACACGCTTTCAATTACAGTGTGATAGTGGGAGTTCAAACCTGGCTTTTGGTGGCACCTTTTTTCAGCTGCTTTTCCTTAGAAAATGTTGTGGGGGTGCTGGAGCTTATTCTAGCAAACTTTGGGTAGTGGGTGGGGTATCCCCAATTGTTTGCCAGCCAGATGCAGGGGACAAGGATATCGTAAAATGATAAAGAAAATCGTAATAGGAGAATGCATACTCTTAAATGTTTCTATGCATTTTAATACGCTTTTTAAATATTCGATGTAGGTGATCTTAAAACAGTTCTGTATTTCTATGTTCGCCCACAGCTGTAATGTTGATCTGAAAAATATGTTTTGTCAACTGTCACTTTAATTCACAATAGAAAATTATGATCTGACACGCTGGCCGGGCATTTTTGAGCGGCCCACCACATGACTTCAGAAATAAAAGAAAAACAGTTCATTAGTCATTCTGCGACTCATTACAAATTTTATGATTTATTTCAAAATCTGAATAAAATTACATGTGCTCACGCTAAAGCAAAAGTTAAGAAGTTCTGCGTTTGACAAAGCATGGGCCGATAAATATTTGTTTACTGAATTTATTCCATGGTCAAGGTCATATCTGTTGAATTGAAGTAAAAACATGTTGTAAAACCTGTTACATTTGACTACATCACACCTGAATTATCTTGAAAGAAAGTTGGGAGTCATTTTCGTACACGCAATCATTTCAATGGTTTGAGGTGATGATTTGTGGTGTGTTTTGTGTTAAGGGAACAAATTAGGCTCAAATCTCAAAGCATCAATAGACTTGTTTTTACAGGTGTCACATCCATCATTATTTACATTATTTTAGTATTATATTTTAGAATGTTAAGCTGCTTCAGCTGCTTCCATTTGGCAGGATCAAGCGGCACGGTGGTATGATATATTTGACAATAAACTAATGGCCTATTAGAATGTGTATGGACTTCTTCCAAGTTTTGCCAAAGTTAACAATGCTTGGCAAGGATCATATTCCGCACTTTAATGTGAGGATTAAGCCGTGCGACTCGTATTCAATGGGGACATCTGTCATAGTGATTTATAGGATAAAAATTGTTACACAAAGCCGGGAAATAGTTAAACAACTGGCTAGTATGTTTGCTCTCGACATCTTAATGTTCCGTGGGGATCCAGGTGAACACTTTGTAGTAGTGCGTAATTGTTGAGTGCAATAATCATGGAGTAAATTTGTTTAGATTAAGGGAAATTAGTTTAAAAAAACATGACTGGTTGTTCAGTTTTAATGGATAAATCCAATAACTATATCAAAGATGAGCCGAGTTGTTTTTTTCTGAGATTAAATTTGCAAACCGGTTATATCAGGCAAAGCTGCCAACGTGAAGGAAGAATAATAGAGGAACCCATCAATATAAAACGGTATGTGAACCAACCTAAATCAATGTCACTGATGGCGGCACAAAATAGTGGCCCAAACTTAAGAATGGAAGGTTCCCTGTGGAGCCCACTGGCCGCACCTTTCTTACGCTGGTTTTACCCGATTCAGAGTACTTAAAAAATGGTATTGAAATAGAGTTTTTCTTGTTGTTTTTTGAAATAAGTTGCATGTATGAATGAATTAAAACATGACTGTTAGGTAGAACAATTCATGTGGGTTGGATTGGACCCTGTGATGGGTGGACAGTTTGACAACCCGAACATGGTGGGCTAACACAATTGACATCACAAGTTTTTTTATGTTATTTTTTTAAGAAAACACTTCAAACTGTATTTGAACATAGACAACAGCATCATATGTACACTGATGATACACTAATCCTCATCTGGCACCATCCATACTTTAGACTGCTAATTTTGTTCATGGCCGGGGGGTGCTGAAGCCAGGCTACATCGGAATGAATGGCAAACTACATTATGAACAGGTCACCTGTCAGTCGCAGTGCAACCGCTGAAGACATGCAAATCTACCACAACATTATCAGCAAATTTATATTTTTTATCCACTGTGAAAAACTGCAAATGTTGCCCCATCTTTTTTTACAAATCCGACTGTCTTTCATCCATCTCCTAATGGTGTTCCCAGGCAACAATGTGAGAACGAGCCATTCGCAAGTCCATATAACAAGCATAGAAAATAAATATATAAAATAATAACACATGCACTCAAGCAAAATACAAACATAATACAGCATACACATTTGGCACCGTGGTGGCAGGTGCTTGTTGAACATGTAAGTCTTTGATCAGGCCAAATGCTGCGGGCCCAAGTATGTTTTTCTTACGGAGATGGGGGAAGGATTCACCCGTGTTATCCACAAAGTTGTTGTTGTTTTGCCTGTAAAGCGGCTCACTGGAAATGTGAAGTGTAGTATGGCGGCTAATGATAGTGTCGAGGGTTTTTTTTCCCTTCAAAGAAGAGTCATCCCACGAGTCGCGCATACGCCCCATTAGAGCATAGACAGTGAGAGCAGGCAGTATGTGGCCCACACTAACTTTAGGGAAAAGAAGTGTCATTTTCTCTGGAAGCGCTGTATCTTAATGTCTGTTTTCTCTGCAATATTAAAAAAACATTATCTTTTACTCTACATTGGTGCTACAATTTAGCAGTGGCGCTCCGTGCATTTTCTAGTAGCGCCTTCAGCTATCGGAATCAATCCAACCCTCCAAAACTATTTTATGGCTATAAAACCTCTACTGCAGCTACAGCTGCGACACATAAAAATCATCAATAATAACCTCATACAATTGAAATATTATTTAGGAATATAGCCATATTTTACTCACCAAAAATCATTTTTAACTGTACACAATATCCATCCTCCTTCTTTTCTATCGCTATCGAAGCTAACGCTGAAAGTCGAACCTGTCCTGTCGTATTTCTGGCATACGTTTTTATTTGATTTAGTGCTGAAAATGTTCGTTCCCGGTTGCGACAGGCTTGCTTGCTTTGGAGGTGTCTGACCTTTCTTAATGATGTCCAGCTTTTTTTTCGTGAAAAGTCCATCTTGAAAATGGCTTTGACAGTAAATCTGCAAACAAATCCATTTCTTCTCCTCCTTCAGCCATTGCGGGTTGACAAAACGGCTATTAAATCAACACAACAATATATTTGCTTGTGCAGCTCGCTCCAGATACAGTTTGGTAGCTCTGGCTAATCCACTATCACTAGCCAATCATAGTTGGTGAAAGCGATGACGTATCCCCACGCCTGCGAGAAGGCAATGACGTATCCCTATGCCTGCGAGAAGGCCTTGGTGTCACCAAATCGAATTCCGATTGATTGAAGCAACAGTATTATTGACGCTTGTTTAATGCAGCAGAGCCTGCAGAACTGATTGTGAAGGACTTGAGGCGGATTTCTGATCCTGGCAACAAATAATGGCTGTAATGTGATTGGTTAAATGCTTCAATATGAAAACACACATCTGGAAGCAGTGCAACCAGGGGGAAAGCAATGAAAGGAAGCTGACAGACAATTTGGAATTATTTAATAAGTATTCATGGACAAAATATAATTAACATCAGTCTGTGATTCAGATATTTCTTAGGCCAGCAGAGAAGGCCTTGAAGGCCATGACGGCACACCATTGCAATTTAGCCTCCCAATACTGGCTGCTAAGGTTCTTTTATCGGTTTCAAAATCTCAAAATGGGTCAAATCTAAGCGCATTTTCGGCCTGCGACCCAAAACTTTGCGATAGCCAAGTTTTAGCGTTAGCCAATCCCCCTCACGATCTATTTTTAAATCTCGTTTCAAGACCTATTTTTATTTCTTCACTTTGAACACGGTCTGAGACTCCTTTTTTTGTTTTCGTATAGTTCATGTTGGTTTTGTTTCTACTTTGAATCCATTACTACATATTTTTTTAATCTTCACTGTAGAGCACGTTAAATTCAGATTGATTTGTGTTGGGTTTTGTTTTTCCATTTTTTCATATGATTTATAACCGAGATACATTGTCTTAAAATTGTGGCAAAAACATGTAATGCTCATCTAAAAAGTTAAGGTATACAGTATAGTACACGCGTTACATCCGTTATACAATGTCATCCACAGAAACGACATGCCTTAAACATCAATGACAAAGAGATGACGGATCACAGCTGAATAGTTCAATCCGCCCATAGACAATGAAATGGAAGTTCATGTGTCGAGGACGAATTAGTGCCGTCTTTTGATCTCTTTTTTTCTGCAATTTTATTTTATTAAAGCTGATGCCTTCAATTTCCCTCCGCTGAAATCAATCTCTTTAAGTGTATGTCTATGAATTTCCATTTGGCTGTCGCTTTGCATTTGTGCCCTGTCTTTTAAGAAGCTTTCTCGTCCTGCCAAGTCAATGGAAGTGGTGTAGAGGTGTGCCACTCTCTGATTCTTAAGATGGTTGATGTGTCACTATGGAGCAGGACCACTAGCTGATGGATTTCAGGGTGCGTGCATAAGAAACCAAAGAAGTAATTGTGTATCATTTAGGGTGGCATACACTTCCATCAAAGTTCAGAACAAGAGGATGTTGTAGAGTCTTATACTGACATTTCAGCTGCAGTATTATTTTTGGGCTTTTCTAAATTCACACCGATGTGTGATTTTGTGATTTAAAAAAAAAAAAGTTGCAATAGCAACAAAAATATGTCATTGCAGTTCACTATATAGCTGCTTTATGCATGTTGATAACCCTTTGTTTTAGCTGAGGTCGAGAGTTTGATCCCAAGTGGGTCCTCACTGTGTGTTGAGTGGGTTTCTCCGGGTACTCCGATTTCCTCCCTCATCCCAAAAACATACAGGGTAGGCTGGTTGAATACTATAATTTTGTAGGAAAGATGCAAGAAACACACGGAAAAGAGGAAAAATGTGAGAATGATTTATCAATAGAATTGAATTGAATGCTGTTATTGTGATTATACAAGTCGAATGAGATTTAAAGCTTGACCACATAGTGCACAAATAATAACAATAGACAAAAACAAATAAATATCAAGAAATGATATACTAAACAATCAATAAATAGTCAATATAATTAATCAAACACATAAATAATCAATTACAAACGCATGCAAAAACATTTTCTATTAGTGTTGAAGGGCGAGTATTATTTTATTTATATTTATTTTTAATGGTAGGGTAGAATTGTGATTCACGGGCAATTGCCAGCATGAATAGAAGTGAGGGATTGTTAAATGCAGATAAAATGCCACAGTCTTGTGAATGGTGAGAAGAATCCAATTTAGATTTTATTCATGTATTAATTCACAATGAGGGAGAGTATATGGAGCCCAATTAAAAGTGTGGGGTGACGATGTGAGCAGAACAAGGAGAGGTTTCTCCAGGTGGACGGCCTAAATTGAGGCTGTTCTCCTGGGGAGACAGGGGGGAGCAACATGGTGGCAAGAAAGACATAGAGGAGGGAACATGAAGCTCTTTGTGGAAAACTGAAGTTGCAGTGGTTGATTTGTGGCTGCCGTAAGAAAGAGAGGAAATGGATGAATTTATTGCGGTCGTTTCGGTTTTATGTGTGTGCGCATGTGTCTTATTTACATGCATAATCACGACTCGGTTGCACAACGCACTTTTCCATGACTCCACGTTCCACCGCCTTTGCATATTTGGAAAATGCAGGTCTTTTATCTGTATAACTCCCCCCCCCCCCCCCCCCCCAAAAAAAAACAATATGAAACATGAGCTTCCTTGGAGAAAAAGCAGTGTGATAGTTTTAGGATATGAATCATCTATCAATGGACGAGTACGTTTGGACAGAGAAGGTTATTATAACCATCATAATAGTCTACTGACTTATTTAATGGATGACAACATGATGGCAATCACTTCACACACTCGGCACTTCATATATACGTTGTATGTGTGTATATGTGTGTGTGTGTATATATATATATATATATATATATATATATATATATATATATATATATATATATATATATATACTTCTTATTTTTTTTGTTACTCTTATTCACAATTAAATGTTATGTTATTTTAATGTTAAATGTGTGTGTGTTTAGGTAAACATTATTATTTCAAGTGCATATGTATACATTGCAAAGTACATTGTACATGCAATGTATTCACAACAACTTTGGCTGAAAATAGTTAACTATTATTCCTATTAATACATCATGAATTGAAGTGTGTGTACATATTTTATGTCGTTTTTGCCTGATTCTAAACTAAATTTAATTGGGGATTTTTGTTACTGGTGTATTTTGGATTGTTTTATTCATGAAGTTGTATTTATTGAGTTTTGAATTGACATTTTTTGAGAATTAAGCTTCTGTATTTAAATCCTGAAGGACTGGTTGACTAAAGCGAAGGAAGCGCTTTGTTATATTTTGACACTCAAGTTGCTTTGCCATATCAACGTTTTGAGTAGCTTTTTTAAATAAAAACAAGTTATAAGCTTTCACTAACATGACAGAATTAACAAGAAAACGTTTTATCCCATTACACTTTGGCATTTAGAAATAATTGTCTATAAAATGCCTCCATCCTTTGCTAAAATCTCTTATATTGTTATTATATTTTCTTATATAAAGGACAAATAACATCCAAAATGAATGACAAACAGACGGAAGTTTAACAATTTGAAAGGATTAAAATCTTTTCTCCTGAAAATGTTCAAAACGATCAAAATTCAATCGTAACGTCTTATTCAGACTGTGTGCCAAACTATTGAATTGAATTGAATTGAATGCTTTTATTGTCATTATACACGTATAATTAGATTTAAAGCCTCACCAGGAAGTGCACAACAACAACAACAACAAACAAATAGACAACTAAAGAATCAATAAATAATAAATAAATTATCAATAAATAAGTAATACATAAATATGCAGTCAACATAATAAATAAGTAGTAGTCAACATAATAAATTAGTAGTCAACATAATAAATAAGTCGTAGTCAACATAATAAATAAGTCGTAGTCAACATAATAAATAAGTAGTAGTCAACATAATAAATAAGTAGTAGTCAACATAATAAATAAGTAGTAGTCAACATAATAAATAAGTAGTAGTCAACATAATAAATAAGTAGTAGTCAACATAATAAATAAGTAGTAGTCAACATAATAAATAAGTAGTAGTCAACATAATAAATAAGTAGTAGTTAACATAATAAATAAGTAGTTTGTCAACATAATAAATAAGTAGTAGTCAACATAATAAATAAGTAGTTTGTCAACACAATAAATAAGTTGTAGTCAACACAATAAATAAGTTGTAGTCAACACAATAAATAAGTTGTAGTCAACACAATAAATAAGTTGTAGTCAACACAAAAAGTAAGTTGTAGTCAACACAATGAATAAGTAGTAGTCAACACAATAAATAAGTAGTAGTCAACACAATAAATAAGTAGTAGTCAACACAATAAATAAGTAGTAGTCAACACAATAAATAAGTAGTAGTCAACACAATAAATAAGTTGTAGTCAACACAATAAATAAGTTGCAGTCAACACAATAAATAAGTTGCAGTCAACACAATAAATAAGTTGCAGTCAACACAATAAATAAGTTGCAGTCAACACAATAAATAAGTTGCAGTCAACACAATAAATAAGTTGCAGTCAACACAATAAATAAGTTGCAGTCAACACAATAAATAAGTTGCAGTCAACACAATAAATAACATTAAGTAGACCCAATGAAAAAGTGGTCACAAAAAACGTAGGTAAATTCCATATTTCTGAATTCAACATTTACTTTACACCAAATTAATTCTCCAGCATTTTACTTCAGCGTCTGTCTTTTCACACAATTTTAAAAACCATCGCACTTTCTTCTCCTATTTTCCTCCTATTGCACAATTCCTATCAAATATGTCTTGCAAGTCCCGAGCGCCATTCAGTGGCTGCTCTGCAAAAAAACACGCTCCCACTCCCACGCCGCCTTTCCAATTGTATCCCCTCTTTGAAATGCCCACTCCCCGATTTTTCATGGGATTTCAACTATTTATTTTCCTTCTGCCCTCTGCTTTGAAAAGGCACAAAACGGGGAAAACGCGCCCCATCACCCCTCGACCTTTTTATGAAGTAAGTTTGAACACATCACATCAGAAAGTCAAACAAACGTGAGT
The DNA here is from genome assembly GCF_051989625.1 of Stigmatopora argus. NCBI lineage: Eukaryota > Metazoa > Chordata > Actinopteri > Syngnathiformes > Syngnathidae > Stigmatopora > Stigmatopora argus. The sequence continues at coordinate 9,150,830 of NC_135402.1, forward strand.
TCTAAAGGGATGTCAAGAATCCAAAGCGTTTTATCCCCTAAAATCCGTTTTGGGGAGGGGGAGAAAAAAAAGCCTTAATAGCCTAATTGGGGCTGACCCAGTCAAATTGATACAATAACATCCTAACCTTGTGTGTGCGTGTTTTTCCCCTCGAATGGCTTTTTTTTAAACTAGTGGAGAAGCAGGGGAAATATTACATGAAGACTTTGAAGACTTGATTTGTCTTTGGAGCACTTTAGAGCGCCTCGTTGTTGAAGGGAGTTTGAAAACATGTCACCTCTCATTAGTCATGTCTGCATCCTTTTCTCTTCTTGCATGGCTCCAATTGTTTTTATTTGCTGAAAAAAAGAAATAATCAAAGAGTATTAGAAACATAAATGCGTAATGATGGATCTGTCTTCGTTTTGTAAACCAAAGAAATTGTATTGAGTAATTCTGTCTTCATGTTAAAAGCTCATTCTTAGTGATTTTGATAGTTTCCATGTTTCCAGGAATGGTTGTCATTTTAGGAATGTTTGTCATTTATTATTTACGTGTGCTTGTTTTTTATTTATAATGTGGGTTAGCATTACTTGGAAGATCATTTTTTATTTTTTTCCGTGAAGAAAATTGGCAGATTTATGCAAATATTGCTAAAATATGTTTTTAATTGTTCTAATTGGCTTATTTATTGCTTTCCAAGCAAATTGAAAATTGTAAATCTGTTTTTATTAGTATAGGTTGTTGTTTTTTTGTATTTTTTTTCTTTGTGTGCAATTAAATAACAAAATATTTGCACCCAATTATGACATAATGAGGATTACACACGTTCCCTGAAACAGCATCGTAATTTAATTTTTTAAAGAAGATAAACACATTAAGTAGAAATGTATCAATATAAGCTTCCATTATATAATCATTTAATTGTTTCATCATAGGAGTGTTTCATTGATTTTAAAAAGTGCAATTTCATCCAATTGTGATTGTATTTGTACAAAATTCTGCTAATTTCTTTTAGTATTCAGTCATTTTATATCTCTCTCAACTCTATCCAGCGAGAGATATAAAACCCAAAATACAAAATGGGGTTAGATAGAAAAATAATTAATCCTGCATTTGAGTACAAAAATTTTAAATTATATACACTTATTCAACTTTGTATTTTGTTAGATCAATTTCATATTCACAAAGCCAGATATAGAAATTAATCCCGATATTGTTAAGTTTTTAAAAAAAAAAAAATTCCCGCTTTATTGTGTATTCTTTGGCTAGTGCAACTTATACTCAGGTCTAACTTATCATCCAAAAAAATACAGTATCTTTCCTTTGTAATAATTAGTAGTGTGTCTGATGGGTCTAAAACGTGGCTCAGTTGGAACAGGCCCAGAAATTGGGACACTTGCTTAAAATAGTGTGAATAGTCAGCTTAAAAATCATATTTGAGGAGGAATCTGTTTACTATCGTGTAAGATTGCAGTTTAATGCAGCCTAAATGAGGGTGTCTTAGTAGTAATGCTAGAAATTCAAGTCACCACATCGCCAGATGGTATATACGTACATACCTGAAATCGCACTATTTTTAGACCTAGGTACCATAAAAGACTGAATAGTTGATTGTCATTGCCGGCCTGCTTACCCTCACAAAGATCTTGGGGGTCCTGGAGGAGCCTTTCCCAGTCAACGGTGGGCACCAGGCGGGGGACACCCTCAATTGGTTGCCAACCAATCGCAGAGCATACTAAGACAAACAACCATTCACTCTCACAGTCATACCGAGGGGACAATTTAGAGTGCTCAACCAGTTTTGTGGATGTGGAAGGAAAGTGGAATACCAGGACGAAACCCACGCAGGCATGGGGAGAAGATGCATGACTATTATTTTTAAACATACCATTATCTTGAGGTATACTATTGAGGTAGTGTCCAGAAAATCTGGTATCAACATTTGTGAATGTTTTACTGTGTCTAGCTTTGTTTATACGAAGTTTAGTATTTTAAAATATCCTTGCAGGTTAGGGTGTATTGGTGTACTTTGAATAGTTTTGTTGCTTCAAATGTCAAACAAGAAAAAATGGCTTGTCAAGTCAAGTCAACCACAACAGCCCACTGTCACCCGTAACCACTAAATCACTCTATTTTCTTCTAATAGATAAAGAGGTTTGAGTTCCTCCGAGTCTTTCAGAGAAAGTCATCGATCTATGTCTCACCTCGTGTGTCTCGGAAGACAAAAATGCTTCTCACGATATTTGTTTTTCTTTGTATTACAACTGCTATAATTTGGCCACAAACATTCATTCTGGTCCATGGCATTGAGTTGGCCGCCTTTGGAATATAGACTGGTTCTCCATCTCGTTTTGTCAGGGGCGTGTTGACGTGAGGAAACATCTGCTGCGTTCAAATGGAGAGCGATGACTGAAATTATAAGCAGACGCCAGAGCCTGACAGTCCTTGTGGCTAATGTAATCATAAAGGAGAGTCTCTGATCGCCCTCTTATTCATTTAAAAAAGGAAAAAAGACACTTCTTCCGCCTGCTGGGTAGCACTCTGAACAAGGATGGTGTTAGTTTTAACCACAACTACACAAGTGAGCTCGATTTTTCCAGATTCTGTTATTCAATAATTCATCATTAACAAAATTTAAAAAGGTCCTTGAATCAGGAAAGGTTGGCTGTCTTTTTTTTAATTTTCTATGGGACTGATGCTTTTACGATTAGGACGGCTAAATTAGAACCAGAGACAATAAGGCAGGGGAGGGAGAGGGAGGGTGATTCCAGGGGGGGTGGGGTTGGGGTCGACCTGCTCAGCGAACATCACAGGAGCCACTGAAGCTTTGTTTTTTTTGTTTTGTTTTTTTTAGCAAAGAGATGAATGTTGTCATTGTTATTGTAAGGATAATCGCCATATACAGAGATGGCTGCACTGGGGAGTGCGGTGCTGTGTGATAGTGTGTCACTTGTCATGAGCATCAAGGCATCCACAATGAGAAGTCACCACTGTAAATGTGTTCAGCGGCTCGGAGATGTGACACTGACAGTAAAATGTTGGCGGCTTCACTCCGGTTTTCCTATTTGAGACACATCACAAGAGTAATTATGGGTGATGAAGTAACTGTCCTGCAGATACTTCGTCACCCTCTCTGCACTCGTCTGTGTACAGTAAATATATTGAAATCTGTTGTATTTCGAGAGGCATCAATGTGGAGGCCTTGACTTCACTAGGTGAAAGCTGGGAGCACACACACACACACACACATACATACACACACTAATGTAGGAACACAAGAATATGTTGTGTTATTTATGTTGATCAAAAATAGGCTTGATTGCGAAGGTAGGTCTTTTTTCATATACTATCTTGGAAATTATTTTAGAAATTAGAAGTCATTTCGAACCAATAAATGTGTACAGATGTGCTAACATATAAACATACATTCATTCGTACTTTCAATTGCCGAACCGCTTATCCTCAAAAGGGTCGCACGGGTTGATGGAGCATGTTTGTCAGATGTGGGAGGAAAGCAGAGTCGCCTACATTGCCTGTAGTAATTATAATTATAAAATGATTTAAATTTAACAATAATGCTTTGGTCAACAAAAATTGTATTGCAGGCAAACACGTGTTCGTACATCATTTTTGGGGTGGTGAATCCCTCTCTGGTCTAGTTTGTTTTATGTTTATTTTCCTAAAAAATGATTTAAATTTAACAATAATGCTTTGTTTGGGTGTATAAAATACCAGATTTATTAGGGTTTTGAAATATGAAGATTGAATGAAAAGCATACGGGAAAAAAAGTTGTTTAGAATCTTTTTTTAATTGTTGTGGTTGTTATGTTTTTCACTGTCATACATTGTTCTTCGTCACAATGAAAAACAGGTTCTTAATGAATGGCCCTGTATTTACAAAATATAATTTTTGTATGTCTAAGTGACTGTCTTTGGGGAAAAGTATGACTTAATATCATTTGTATACTTGCATCTGTTGAGTCACATTGCCTCTCTGTGGCTATTTTAGGTGTTACATCAAAGTATGTCTGTGTTTATATTTGTGTATATATATATATACATATATATATATATATATATATATATATATATATATGTATGTATATATATATATACACATATATACATATACACATATATATACATATACACATATATATACATATACATATATATACATATATATACATATATATACATATATATATACATATATATATATATATGTGTATATATATATATATATAAAAACACACATATATACTGTAATGTAATTAACCATGGTTTTGAGTGCCATTTTTCTGGTCTGCAAAATGTACTCTTGCCTTCTCCCATGGTAAAAAGCCTTTAAAAAATTTTCATTGTTGATATATGTTTAATTCCATTAGTTCTACAGCAAATGGTGATGGGAGCCACTCTTCCCCATCACATCGCACGATTATTCTAGCATTATCAAGTGTAAGACATGGAGAAAATAACATACTTTTGTGTCTAATAATTAAATGGAATAATTACCTAGCTCTAACCACCATTTGTGTTGATGCACAAAAGGCCGCTGAGAGTATTAAAAAAAAAGAAAAAGACCACTGTGGTTGCTAGGCAGCACGTACACAGAGGAGTGTATAATCGCCCAAAGGCTCTCCTTCAGAGTGCATTTTCTACTCGCAGAGGATTGAGACACAGGTGTGTGGCATATTTGGGTGTTGTGATTGACAGCTGCATCAAACATGCTTTCTCTTGATAATCAGCTCAACTCATTAATGCAACAATGAAAGAATGAGCGTGGAGAGGCCTTGTTTTACATCTCAGAGGCGTTGATAGGCCTCGCTTCCACGGCCGAGAGTGCCTCGGAGTGAGTGACGCCTCATCGCTTCGCCGCAAAAACAACTTGAGTGCCTATTGAGGAGAGCAAAGAAACATGTTGCGTAATTGTTTTATTGTGTGTTCTTAGGGAATAATTACACCATGTTGGCGAGTTGTAGGCCTGTCTGGAGGAGTTTGATTTGTGCCATGAATATGATCCCTTTCAAAGTATGTCAGGCACAACAAAAACAGCTGTTCATTCATTCACTCCGACAAAGTGGTCTGTTCACTCTAAATATAATAGACCCCCATAAGTATATACTTCTTTGTTTAATTTGTGTGATGGTTTGCGTATGCACAGTTGATAGCAATAGCATAATCGAAGGTAAAGATTCAGGCAGGGCGCATAAGACTCAATGGAAAACAGTAGTCGAGAATCGTTGACTTTATCGTGTGATGAGTCAGAGTATGAAATTGAAAGTGGGTCAAAATAGATATTATATATGCTATATACTAGCATAGAATAGACTACCGAATTCCTCTTGTAATTGTGCAAACCTGGGTTAAAATTAAAAATTCACGGAAAATAAATTATATCTAAATTAAATTTATTTTCTAACATTCCTGACCTTTTTTGTACGGCTTGGGGTGCAAAAGGGCCTGGACAAATTTGTACATGTGACAGGTGTCAATGGGCCTTTTGAATTAATGTGCTGCGTGATTGGGAATTTTTGTTAGAAGTTTTAACACTGAAAAATCAAATTGTTATGCACATTATCTCACATTTGTTTTCTAATCTCTTCTCATCTAACCTTCATGCCTGAAAACTTTACCTCTTGGAACTTTTGCCCCAGGGGTGCCACACATGAGTCTCAATTCTGTATTGCAACTTAAAAACAAAACAAAAAAAGGGTTTTAAGTGCGCATTCAAACTTTGCCGCGTTTTTCAACATTTACTACATGATACTTAATTGCAGGAAAGATAGAAAGTTAAGACATGGATCTCTTGGAGTTGTTGCTCAGACCTTGATTGAGTTAATTGCTGCAAAATATCATAAGTTTTACAGGGGTGAGTCAACTTGGAGGTATTGTGCCACCACTAATCTTCACCTTTGCATGCATTCAACTTGCGTGCGCCCGAGGGGTGAACATCTTCTTGATCTGAAATGTGACATCGACAATGTATGGGCGGTGCGTGGAGTTAAACATGCCTTTACAAGACTCTCTTCTCAAATGTTCACACCTTCTTCAGGCCTCCTTATGTGTTTGGGGCCGCAGGCGTTCATAAACCTTCACCTTGTGGCACTCCTTTCATTTTTTTCCGGCTAAAGATATTTGTGTGGTTTGTAGCTGTAGCCAAATGTGGTTGTAGATGTGATAAACGGATAGCTAGGGATTGGAACCTCGGGTTACCTCATGACAGTGGCAGTCCATGGATTTCCTAGCGACGCCTTCAGCTGTCGGAATCAATCCAACCCTCAAAAACTATTTTATGGCTAGAAAACCTCTACTGCAGCTACAGCTGCGACACATAAAAAATCATCAATAATAACCTCATACAATTGAAAGATTATTTAGCAATATAGCCATATTTTACTCACCAAAATCCATCCTGCCTTTTCATGTGTCATTTTTCCTTAAATAGAAGCAACCGTGTGTACTCAGGGGTTTCCAAAAACAACAAGGTAAGGTTTGGCCACTTCATGGTGTAGAGGTTTGTTCACATGCCTCCCATGTGAGCAGGTGTGGTTCGATCCCGGTTGGGAAACATTTTCCCTTAGTTATTTATTTATATATACTATATATATGTGTGTAGTCAACACTTTCCAATAATGTCAAGGTAAAGTGTGGCCACTTCATGGTTCAGTGGTTCTGTTACCAGCCTACCATGTGGGCAGACAGGGTTCAAATCCGAGTTGGTAATCATTTTCCCTTAAATAAAAACAACCGTGTGTAGTCAAGAATTTCCAAAAATGACACCTGACTGCCATGCGGGCAGTTGTGGTTCGAATCCCAGTTGGGAATTATTTTTCACTTAAATAGAAACAACCTTGTGTAGTCAAGACTTTCCAATAATGACAAAGTAAAGTGTGGTCACTTCATGGTGTAGAGGTTTGTTCACCTGACTGCCGTGTGGGCAGGCAGGGTTCGAATCTTGGTGGACGATGAACCATTTTGCCATTAAAAAAGACTAAGTCATTCAGTCTTTCCTTAAATAAAAGCACCAAATGACCATGTTTACGTGGACTGCCTCATGGTGTAGTGGGTCAGTCACCTGCCTGCCATGTAGGAGGCGAGGGTTCACGTCCCATTGTTGCCAGTCAATGACTGCATGGTTCCTTCGGCTGACTGGAGGCTGATCGGAAATAAATTGTTTTGCTGAAAAAATGACTAAGTCTTTATTTTAATAAAAAAGGATCATCCATTTAATGAACTACATGGTGTAGTGATCAGTAAAACGACAGCGGGATTCGAACCCCAGCTGCCCGCATGGCAGACAGGTGAGTTAACCTCTACCCCACGAATTGGCCGCACTTCACATTGTCATTAATGGAAGGTCTCGAATACAAATATATAGGAACAACTAAGGGAAAATGTTTCCCAACTGGGATTTGAACCCCAGCCTCCCACATTGCAGTCAGGTGAACAAACCGCTACGCCACAAATTGGCCACATTTTGCTTTGTCATTATTGGAAGATCTTGACTACACATATATAGAAATAATTAAGGGAAAATGTTTCCCAACCGGGATTCAAACCCCAGCTGCCCACATGACAGTCAGGTGAACAAACCTCTACGCCACGAATGGGCCACACTTTATCTTGTCATTATTGGAAGGTCTTGACTACAAATATATAGAAACAACTAACGGAAAATGTTTCCCAACTGGGATTCAAACCCCAGCCTCCCACATGGCAGTTAGGTGAGTGAACCACTACACCACGAATTGGCCAGACTTTGCCTTGTCATTATTGGAATGTCTAGAAGTAAAAAACAAACACTAAAGTGCATGTCATCACAATGTTCATAATGTGCAATACTGTATTTTAAAGGATTAAAGCCCAACCAACAAATATTTACAGCTCCCCCCACTAACTAATGCACGTTATGATGAAAACAATGTGTTTTTTAAGTATGAATGCTCAATCAACACCTATTTACAGCCCCGCCTCCGCCCCACCCACTGACTAATGCATGTTATTATGAAAACAATGTATTTTTTTTTTGTAAGTATTAAAGTCCAACCAAAAAGCATTTACAGCCCCCCCACCCCACACACACTGACTAACGCACGTTATTATGAAAGCAATTTATATTTTTTTGTGTCTATTTTTAATAGGCGTGGCCGCGGTCAGAGTTCAAATAGCCGACGTCAAACCCCAAAATGGCTGATGAGCCGGGAGGCAACACGGGCGTGCACTGCAGAGCAGCTCGAAAGTGACGATTTGCCGAAGAAAGCCTGACAAACTTCCCACAGGACGATGCAGCAAGTTTGGTACGTTGTCATTTGGGGATTTCGAAGCCCTAGTTCTCGTCTTAAGAGTGATAAGAGCATGCTTCGTTGACGTGATGTAGCCCCATGTGTGTGCACACAGCAAAATGTTTGCAAACAAATTGGCTACATTGCGTTACCGATCGCTCTTTGTTTAAAAAGAAATCATTCCATTGTGTGTTTCAGTCCCTCAACGAGCACAGACTGCTGGGAAACATCAAGAATGCGGCCAAAACGACCAGAAAGGGGCATCTTGTCGACGCCATAACAAAGTGAGTCATTTTTAAATAGTTCCGATTTTCCCTATCCGTGTAATATTTAAACGTCGGCGTTCAGTAGTCAATGCTTTGCGCAATTGGCTCGTTTTTCATCATGATACATTCAACTTTTGAATGAAAACACTAACTAGCTTGGTGTTTTTTTAATAGCAAAAACCTGTGGATAAGTCACCCACACAAATGCCATTAGTGGACGTGTAAGGAATAATCAGTAATCCCTCGATTATCGCGGTTAATGTACACCAGACATGGCTGTGATAAATGAAAAACTGTAAAGTAGGGTCATCCCTATTGAATTTAATTTTAAAAAAAAATACTATAGTGGCAAGTGGAGGAGCAGCTTCCGCTTGTGAGTTTCACATCTTTCTGAACTTACAAATAATAATCGAACATAAGCTTTGTCATCATACCCAGATAACTGCGTATGACGAAATTGGTACAAAAATCTGCCATGTAGTGGAACTGTGCACTCAAATAGATTATATACTTTTACCCCGTTAACTTTCTTAAAGACCTCAGGGCTCTGACAAAACCTAAGACATTTATTCAACACTAGTGCAGGTGTCATTTTTGACTCATTTAAACATTTTTTTCCTCTGCATAAGAGAAAAACAAGCTTTTCGGATATTAATTTTTTTAAGAATGAATGGATTTGAAATAATTGACTGAAAAACTCGAGGCAGAAGTAGGATTTATTTTATTTATTTTCATGTAAATTGTACCTTGTGGGCCCCTGTCAGTGTGTTTTCTATATTTCCCACCACATCAAGATCCTGATTATTTGTTTGTGGAGGAAACTGGATAGGGGCCTTTAAAGACTCGGATCATTTTTTAGTCTCTGCGGCAGACAAAAAGAAAACCAGACCATCAGGAGCATGTCTAATATTGCCTTTTGCAGTGTCTGAATAATGGGTACCCTTTTGATGTTTTATAGAAAAAAAGCTAAACGTAGGAGTTTTTTTAGTCAAATTAGGCCCTAGTCTGTATTTCTTTTTTATGTAACTTAATCTATTGTGCCTTGACCCCTTTTTGTTTTCCAGAGTTCCCAAGGGGCACAAGGTTTCCTGCCATAACACCCAGCACCAAGAAATGAAGGGGTGTGTCAGCCTATCTCCAAAATAAAAGGTAAGACCTTGCGAATGGTTTTTTACTTAACTTTGTGTATTGACCCCTTTTTTTGTTTTCCAGAATTCCACCCAAGGGGACCTGGTTTCCTGCCTATGTACAGATAGGCTGATGCACCCCCACATTTCTCGGTGCTGGGGGTTACGCCAGAACCTATCTCCAAACTTTTTCAAAATAAAAGGTAAGACCTTGCAAATGCTTTTTTACTTAACTTTGTGTATTGACCCCCTTTTTTTGTTTTCCAGAATTCCACAGGGGGGACAAGGTTTCCTGCCTATGTACAGATAGGCTGACGCACCCCCTCATTTCTCGGTGCTGGGGGTTACGCCAGAACCTATCTCCAAACTTTTTCAAAATAAAAGGTAAGACCTTGCGAATGGTTTTTTACTTAACTTTGTGTATTGACCCCTTTTTTTTGTTTTCCAGAATTCCACCCAAGGGGACCTGGTTTCCTGCCTATGTACAGATAGGCTGATGCACCCCCACATTTCTCGGTGCTGGGGGTTACGCCAGAACCTATCTCCAAACTTTTTCAAAATAAAAGGTAAGACCTTGTGAATCTGTGTTTTACTTTGTATTGACCCCCTTTTTCCCTCCAGATTTCCACCTGGTGCCAAGGAGAGTTTCTTTGTCCAAAATAAAAGTTTTTAAATGTATACATGTGTTTGTCTTTATCTAACAAAAAAATGCAAGTAACAATCAAAGTTAAAAAATTTATTTACAGGTAAACATTTCAACTTTAACATACTTAGTTGGCATTTTCTCTTTGGTCTTTTCTCCAGTTTGTCCACCTGTAGACAAGACATTTTAGTTAAAGGTTCACAAAACAATTTTACACTTAATTTTTGTAAAATACACTTGGGGAAAAAAATGTAAAACTGGGGGAATAAACACTTAGATAATAAAATTTGGGGAAAAAAACATGGTATATACACTTAGAAAATAAACATGGTATATACACTTAGATAATAAAATTTAGGGAAAAAAAACTGGGGGAATAAACACTTAGAAAATAAAATTAGGAAAAAACATGGTATATACACTTTGGGGGGGGGGAAAAAGGCAACTGGGGGAATAAACACTTAGAAAATAAAATTTGGAAAAAACATGGTATATACACTTATAAAATAAAATTTAGGGAAAAAAACTGGGGGAATAAACACTTGGATAATAAAATTTAGGGAAAAAAACTGGGGGAATAAACACGTAGAAAATAAAATTAGAAGAAAGAAAATTAAAAAAACTGGGGGAATAAACACTTAGAAAATAAAATTAGAAGAAAGAAAATTAAAAAACTGGGGGAATAAACACTTAGAATTCCTGCTCTGAGATCCTTCTTACCTTAAAGATTTAGTCAAAGAGCTGTGGAAATGAATGGCCAGTGAAATATCACCATGATGATTTAGGCTTTTATTTAATTTGGATTTTCAGAAGTACAGAGACACCATATGATTCAAGTGGGCAACTTGCGAGGAAGATCTCTCAGGCCTGTTGCATGCAAAAAAAAAAAAAAAGCAAAATGGAGATTCAACTTTTTTGGGGGGTTGTAGTTTTACCTTGATCTGGCACAGTCTCCTCTTCTATAACCTCAATAGTGCTCTAGGCATGCTAGAAGAGCTGCATCTTGGGGCTAAACAGGGAAAATTTGCACACAAAAAAGCATAAGTTAGCATATAGAGAGCCTGGAGATTCAACAGATAGGCTTAGTTGTTTTTTGGGGGAAGTAGTTTTATCTTGATGCTAAACAGGGAAAATTTGATTTAACCAAGGTATTTGGGGGTTGCCAAACAATTGCGGGATAGAGAAATCTTACAAGAAATTTAATAAACGATCACGATAAAGAATGAAAATTAGTTAGCGAGTGCCAAGTGCTATTTTTCCTTTTCCAGACAAGGCGATTAAATATACAGACTGACGTTAACAGCTAGGACAAGGGTGTCAAACTCGGGTTGGTTCGCGGGTCGCAATAACGTCAACTCGATTTCACGTGGGCCGGACCATTTCTGAAATAATATTCTGATATTTTTTTCTATTTAAATTGGATTAAAAAAAACTATCAAAAGCCCTAAATATTCAGTTTTTATAGATCTAAAAAAATGTTTGTTTGAGCTTTTTTTTTTTTCTTCATGAGGGAAAATATCTTATAATAATTTGTTTTTCATTTCAAAAGGAAACAAAATATTTTTGGGAATATGTTCAATATTAGAGTGGAAAACAGAATTTTTTAAATATATTTATTTTTAGATTTTACTAAATGCTTTTTGAACTAAAAACACAAAAAGGAAAAATGGATTAAAAAACTACAATTATTGATTTAAAAAGGGGAAATGAGGAAACATAATATACATGTATAATCTTCATTTGAATTTGATCCTAACAGAAAGTCGGCACTCATGATTTACTTTCTCGGGCCGCACAAAATGACGCGACGGGCCAGATTAGGCCCCCGGGCCGCCCCTTTGACACCAGTGAGCTAGGAGAAAGTTGGCCTAATAGTTTTGAATACGGCGATTAAATATACAGACTAACGTTAACAGCTAGGAGCAAATTGGCTTAACAGTTTTGTATAACTTTTTTTTTCTAAAAACAGAACAATTACAAATCGGCAATGGGTGTTTAGCACTCGCAATGAAAACTATCATTACATAACACACTAAGTCGTGCCTCGATGTCATTCTAGAGTGAGCATTTACCCAGCAAACTGTCGGTTGATGTCTCGGCGTTGTTTGATTAAATTTAAAGTCTTGCTACACGACTCAATAAAGGAGAGAAAACAGACAACATACTTTTTAAGTCAAATCGTGACGCTAAGGCTAATGCTAACTACTACCATACAGCACAGAGCCGGCGAGGAAAAGAGGCGCAAACTTAAATTGTCGACGGCGTGCTAAACCTGGCATTAAACTAAGATATTTGTTGGCGTTTTGGGCTCAATTGATTGCTGAAAAATCTCCCGATAGCGTGATAAAAACGCATTTAGGCCAGTGAATTGCTCTCCTACTTACCTCGTTGGCGTGCTAGTCGATCGTCAGCGTGGGACAGGCATTCCTAAAGGAACGGTTACTGCGCATGCGCTTTATTAACTCAGCTACGTCGACAATAGGCGTAACCAAGGTCTTGATGCTATAAAACAGTACATATTAGTAAACCAATTTCACCAAATATTGAGTAACATTTGACTTAGTATTTTACATCAACTCACCATTATTCCAAGCCATCTGACTCCATTAAAAGTTTAAAATTTGACACGCAAAGAATGCTTCATTGTATTGTATACAACACGGGTGTCAAAGTGGTGGCCCGGGGGCCAAATCTGGCCCGGCACATCATTTTGTGCGGGCTGAGAAAGTAAATCATGAGTGCCGACTTTCTGTTTTAGGATCATGAAGATTATAGATGAATATTATATTTCCTGATTTTCCACTTTTTATGGCTTTTTTTTTCTTGCAAAAATGACCATGTATAGTAAGGCTTTTTTCTTGCAAAAAGGACCATGTATAGTAAGGCTTTTTTTCATGCAAAAATGACCATGTATAGTAAGGCTTCATGTGCAGCATGCTTATTTCTAAAGTATAGGCCATTTTAATTAGTATTTTGAAACTATAATAACAGTACTCGAGTCCGTTCAATTCCACATTCTGCATTTTAAGTGTTGCCCCCTTTTCATTGGACTTCTTATGCGATTCCTTTTTTATCTGTTCCTCATTATTGGATGTCACAAAGCTAGAAAAGCAAATTAAAATGACATCGACCTCCAACTGCAAGCGAGTTAGCGTCGCTAATGCCTCGACAGATCTGGCCTTCTCCTTCGGCCCACGGTCAAGTCATTTGGTCGTCGTACATCCATGGTCTAATAGGCCATCTGCCGGCAACACAATACGGTCAATTAAAAATCCCCTTCCTTCAGGGGCTGTGGCCATTAGACAGGTGGTTCCACAAGTGACCCTTCACTGGCTTTTACTCTTCAACCACTTATCTTTTTTTCTCCAAGTCGGGGGCGCTGGCTCTGAAAGTGATTTTTTTCCCTGCTTTTCCTGTCCATGCTCGCTCGCGATAAAATGTTTTGGCCCCTCATTCAATTCCTCTGACCTTGATGGTATAGCACCACCTCGTACAAATGCAATGGAGATCTTCAGCAGAAACGTTTTTTGGAGTGGGCTCTCACATGGAAATTCCTCGTAGAGACATTGACTGGATATTAACTTTAAGTCCTTGAACTAGATTGCTGGCAGCAAACGTTGGGTGCGTGTTGACTTTTAATGAGGCAAATCAAAAAGCCTTTTAATGTTGGAAAAAAATATGTTTAGAATTTTTCCAGTAGTGTAAATACTATATTTGGGAATACATATCCTGATACCCAGTGGTAGACCGTCAGGGCCTGCAAGGCCTTTTCCGCTGGCCTAAAAAAGTATCTGAATCACAGACTGATGTTAATGACTATATTTTGTCCATGAATACTTATTAGGTTCAAGCCCAGGTCAGTCAACCTCCCACATTCCAAAAACATGCATGGTAGGATGATTTCTCTGAGAGAGGTCACCTACTGAAATTGACCCACCTTACCTTGGCTGTATGAAAAAAAATCTTGATTTACAGTACTCCTTCCCTTGCTTGCTTTCTTTTTGCTCCCGAATTGTGAGTTGTCAACTCCTGCTTATTTTTGAAGAATCAAAAAAATCTGCAAAAAGAAAGAGTTGACTATTTTTACCTACTTTTTTCCTCTTTAATACTTTGAGGAACTTCATTATTTTTTCACATAAAGGTCATTTGGACTGTCCCATGAAAATCAAAAGGTGAAGTGTCTGGTAAGTGTAACCGATGCACATATAAGAGCACAGCAAGCATGTCCTCACTTGGAAGGCTTTTAATAATTTACTTTAAAAAATAGTGTAAAAGTAACAGATATCTCCCACTTGTGTGGATCTGTTTGATATTCAAATTGATGACCAAAGTAACAAAGTCTTGCAAACTTGCATCATGTCTGTACAATTTGTGAACACTCACTTGGCAATTTCCACATTTTGGGGCGGAAGTAAATGACTTTCGCAATGTATACTGTATATATTTATATTTTTATGTATATATATATTTATATATATATGTGTATGTATAAAAACTGACAGAAAAAAACAAGCTTGAAATGTACAGCTTTAGAAAACTCCAGAAAAACACAGCCAAATGGTGTATAATACAAACATGCTTGTGACAAATAGCAAAGTCATGAGGTTTGCTTGACATCGTCAGAAGACAAATTCTTGTCATTCTTCAATATTAAATTCAAACATCTTCGATTGCCCATTTCAAGGATTGCATTTACTTTTCAATGTCTTCCTCATATTTTGAACTAAAACCATCAAACAAAATAGAATAAAATTACCATTTGTTTGAATTGGCTTCATCTGATTTCTTAAGAGGCAAGTATCCATCACCCTTTATTATAATTAAGTGCCTGTTTGGAAGAGGTAATATATATTTGTTAAGTATATACGTATCGCATTCTATTACATGATATAATTTGTATAAATATCACATTAATTTGACTCTCATTTCAGATCCCAAGGAATTTAATTTCCATTAGGAAATAAAAAGGCCTTGTTTTTTTTCAATCTCTCTCATCTCATCTCATTTTCTGAACCGCTTTATCCTCATTAGGGTCGCGGGGGGTGCTGGAGCCTATCTCAACTGTCTCCGGGCCACAGGCTGCTTTGTTTTAATATTACAAAATAACTTTCAAGTCTTTGCAAATGTTTTACATAATAAACACCCTCGTTTGTCATCATTTGTTGTTGTTTTTTTGTACCACCATTGCTTATCAACATCCCTTTGAAAGGTGAGGAAAAAGTGCCACTTGCAAACCAGTTGAAAGATAACCTTTCAACTTTCAAATGCGCTTTTTTTTGTCCAGATCAAACTGAAAAGCGACAAAACAATGCCACATGTGCGGGTTGACATGCAAATTTGCTGGTTGTAAAATATTACAGGTAGGAAGAGTTCTTCTGCAGATGTTTAAAAAAAATCCTTGGGTGTGACAAGACCTTTGCGGGGTCACTCTATTAGAAAGCACCGCGACTTTGCAGTTCCCGGGAGAGTCCGCTCTCTCTCTGAGATGAGGAACTGCGAACAGGAGGACAAAGAGCCGCAGAAGAGCACGGCTATAGCATGTTGAGGATGGCGTTGTACATTTGGACCAGCACGGCCAAGTGCACAGGCAGGCAAGACTGGCGGTCTTGGGTCGCGGGTGTGCATGTCAGCCAGGAGAGTGCATTGTACTGCTCCAATACAAACCTGCATTTGAAGAAAACTATTATAAAGATTCTGTAGCATATTAGTATTGTACTGAAAATATTTCCAAGATGATAAAAATCAAGATCTATATTTGTATGTACACCAGCAAAGTCTGGATGCACCTTATTCATGGGTTTGTTTGATTTTCATAACTATTTACATTGAAAATTGTCAATCACTGAGGGTATCACAACAACAACAAAAATAACTTTAATTAGTTGTTAATTTAACAAAAAGATGATTCAGATTCTATTTTTTTCTAAATAGTTTGATTACTGCTTTGCACATGTATCCCTTTATTAGTGAAAATTCTTGCTGTATTGATGGGATTGGACCATCATTGTGTTGATATACATATATATGTATGTATATATACATACATATATACACATGTACATACATATACATATGTATACATATATACACATGTACATACATATACATATGTATACATATATACATACACATACATATACGTACACACATGTACATACACATACATATACGTACACACATGTACATACATATATACACATATGTACATACATATATACACATATGTACATACATATATACACATGTACATACATATATACACATGTACATACATATATACACATGTACATACATATATACACATGTACATACATATATACACATGTACATACATATACATATGTATACATATATACACATGTACATGCATATACATATGTATACATATATACACATGTACATGCATATACATATGTATACATATATACACATGTACATGCATATACATATGTATACATATATACACATGTACATGCATATACATATGTATACATATATACACATGTACATGCATATACATATGTATACATATATACACATGTACATGCATATACATATGCATACATATGTACATATATATCCATACATATACATATACACACATATATATACACATATGTACATACATATACATATGTATACATATATACATATACAAATGTATACATATATACATACATATATACACATATACATATATATACACATTTTATATAATTAAAACTGTATTTTGCTCATAGAATTGTCCGGAAAGCTCAAAGTCAAGAAAAATGTATTTAAAAAAGCATTGCGCAATGGGTTTGGACCAGCAGAGCTTCTGCAGTCACTTTAGATCACATTCAACACCCGCAGGCAGGAAACGCTACATGTGTTGTATATTTACCGAAGAACGTCAGAGGTGGTCTTTGAATCGAGCGGGTGAGGGGTCCTCTTTGTCTTGTCTGCTGCCAGCTCATCGGACTGGACCATGGAAATGTGGTGGTGGAGCGAAGCCTGTGGAGATGCAAAGTAAACACAGCGCCACATGAGGGGAGCTGCAATGTCGTGGAACATCATCCGTTCCCACATCATCTATCCCTTGGACCCTGTCAAAATTGCTCCTTTCATCTCTCTCCTATATCATTCACGAGAATTATCTCACAGAAAAAAAGGCCTCCAAGCAAGCTTTGTTCATTCACATTGGTCTACATCTTCTAAACTCATGGAATTTCAAGAAACTATGTGTGTGTGTGTGTGTGTGTGTGTGTGTGTGTGTGTGTGTGTGTGTGTGTGTGTGTGTGTGTGTGCGTGTGTGCGTGTGTATGAGCATATTAAATACATTGTAAAGAAACAACATGATTTTATAAAGGTTTTCTTGTTACTGGTACACTGGTGCATTCAATAGTATTACTGTGTTTGATCCATATTCAGGTTGAGCGGCAATGTATTGTAGGTTGTTCATAACTCAATTTTGGCTTGAAATGTCAATCATAAATCAAAGAAGCAAGTGTTTATGGCTTGAAAAATTTGTGTTCTCTTGATTCAACGATGCACTGTACTATGCAATTCCTATAAAGGTTTCCACTGATTTATTACAGCCACCTGTTGGTGTAGGGGTTCACTTGCTTGACTTCGGTGCAGGTAAGCGTGGGATCAATTTGTAGTGGTATGATTGTGAGTACAAATGGTTGTCTGTCTCACTGTGTGCCCTACGGATGACTGGTCTAGGGTGGAGTCTGCAGTTCGCCTATAGCAGGGGTGTTAGACTCGGGTTGGTTCGCGGGCCGCGTTAACGTCAACTTGATTTCACGTGGGCCGGACCATTTTAGATATAATATTTAGATGTTTCTTATAAATGGATTAAAAGAACTGGATTAAAATCCCTGAATATTCAGTTTTTTATAGATCTAAAACAATGTTTATTTTAGCTTTTTTTAAATATATTTTTAGATTTTACAAAATGATTTTTGACCTAAAAACACAGAAAAAAATTATTAAAAAATTACAATTATTGATTTAAAAGGGGGAAAATCAGGAAATTTAGCATACATCTATACTCTTCATTTTAATTTGATCCTAAAACAGAAAGTAGGCACTCATGATTGACTTTCCCTGGCCACACAAAATGATGCGGCGGGCCAGATTTGGCCCCCGGGCCGCCACTTTGACACATGTGGCCTATAGTGAGCTGGGATAGGCATCAGCAACCTACGAAACCCTTGCGAGGATCTGCAGTAAGCATGTTGAATAAATGATTTATTACATTTTTGATAGTACAATTGCAGCACCAAATAAAAAAATATTAATTGATAACAAAGGGTCCCTTAGTGGTTGCAAGGCCCTTACGCCTCTGACAATAAACTTTTAAGGTCCTTCTAAAAAGAAAAAAGAAATAAATTGAGAACCAAGTGTAAACGGAAGTGGAGTGGTGTGTTTGGAAAACCTTGAGGAAGAGAGGACACTGGTTCTCCGCCTGAGGATACGGTGCCCAGAACCAGTGTGGGAGTCCGCTAGCCTGCGCAGTGGAGACGTAGTATCCCAGGGCCAGCGGCTGCTGCTTCAGTTCTTCCGGGGGATTGTCTCTGGAGAGTAAGCGTTCCCCCTGGCTCTGTAAAAACCGTAAATTCAATGAGTGACCACGAACACGGCTAACACATGCTTAAAACAAGGGCTTCCACCTAATAACTGATAGGACAAATAGAGTGATGTCAGGACAAATGGGGAAGACTACTAGTATTTTTTTTATTTCGTTTGAACTTAATATTGGTCTGTGTGTATGACAATACGGTTAATCGCAGTCAATCACATGGGAGTGATTCTATTATTCACAATTGAACTTTAAAATTGTTCCTTGTGGCCAGTGTATAAATTATTTCCTTTTCTGGATATTTTCATGTGCACAACACACAATCCCTTCTGTGCACTAACTTCGGGGTGTGCAATAACAATGTGCAATATCTTAGATTGTGCAATATTTTAGAATTTACCTTGCCAGGATGTGACTTTTTATATTTTTATCATATTACTTATTTATGTTTTTTTAACTGGGAAAACGCACTTTGTGGAGTAGCACCACCAATTTCTTTATACGCAGCCGTGTATGATGACAATAAAGGCTTTTGATTTGATTGATTTGACATGAAAGTAAGAACGACTGGGCCACCGGTAATTATGCTTAGCATCAAGTAGCCAAAATAAAATGTTAAACATCTGAAATAATTTGGGTTATTTGTTGTCTGTGAAACAGGGTCACCCTGTAGCTTCCCAGGTGTGCTCTGGCCTCCAATTTTCTGAGCAATCCAACCAGCTCTTGAGTGTACTTTTATCTCTTCCCTCAGGTGAGCAATGACACCAACAATGTGTTTGAGTCATGCTGCTCTCTACTTTGCGATTGAGCTGTTAAGAAACTGTCATTGCGTCTCTTTTCGCCCCTTTAGCCCCCCGAGCCAAATTCCTCCACGCTTGGCAGCACTTCACTCTTGCATGCGGTTTGGTCATGTGACATTAAGTGTCAGTCAAGATGCAATCGCGATGATCTGAGCTTGAACCAGTATGTTGCTAAATACCTCAAAGGGAAATAGGCGTGTGTTTTGCCTCATATCTGTCCATACCATTCGTATCACGATTCACAGGTAACGATCCGATCATGATACTACAATTCAAGACTATTATATTGCAATTTCGGTATATCACTTTAGAAAAGACTATTTAAAATGAACATAATAAGTACATTTATATGAATTTATTTGTGAAACCACATTTGCTACAAAAGTAAAAAGATATTGGTGTTATGTTTGAACAACATATGGCCTTCATTATAACATTTGATCAGTTTTTAGTGCAGACCCGCTTTAGTGCAAACCAGCTTTAGGTGGTGTCTTCAAGAATGTATAGCACTCAATAAGGAACAACTATTTAAAAGGAATCCCAGGTGAAAACATTTGTTTGAGCATTCCACGTATACTAACCACCACAGGAGCAGGGACCACTTGTTGTATGTGTGTATGGTTCTGTGACCGGACGTTCGGTCGACCGGACATTTGGTAGAGCGGACGTTTGGTAGATCAGACGTTTGGTAGAACGGACGTTTGGTCGCCGGGTTCGCTTGCTGTCAAATTATGACAGCGTTTACTGTTGATATTTTGATATTAGATATTTAGATATTAAACTCACTCTCTCTCTCTCCTGATTATAATTTTGAGAGCTGGTTTCAACAGTAACAACCTGGCGACCAAACGTCCGTTCTACCAAACGTCCGTTCTACCAAACGTCCGGTCGGCCAAACGTCCGGTCGGCCAAACGTCCGGTCGGCCAAACGTCCGGTCGACCAAACGTCCGGTCGACCAAACGTCCGGTCGACCAAACGTCCGGTCGACCAAACGTCCGGTTGACCAAACGTCTGGGGACCAAACGTCTTTCGACGAAACGTCCAGGTACCGTATGGTTCCCTATTATATTGAGACCTGGTGACTACAGAGCCTATTTGAGTACACTGTCATGTTCAAGAATACTATCTGAGATCACTTGAGCTCCAATACATGGCATGACATTAGCCTGCTGGAAGGAGCCATCAGAAGATGTGTCCACTGTGGTCATAAATGGTTGCAGATGGTCAGCAACAATAACAGTAAGGTTGGACGAGACGTTATCAATGAGAAGCAATTGGTTCTAGGGGGCCTAAAGTGTGCCAAGAAATGAATGGATCCATACATGGATCATCCATTTCACGCCAAATCCTGACCCAACCATCGAAATGTTGCAGTAGAAATCAATACTCATCAGACCAGGCTACATTTTTCCAATCTTATGTTGTCCAATTTCTGAATTTCAATTTATGCAATATTTTTTCCACTGCTCTGATGAATTTATCCGACTATAATTTGTCTCGTTGAGAGGTAGGAAAAATATTTACTGACTCATAGTCACTCACCCTCGTGTGTTGGAAATGGGATCCCATTCCCATTCCAGATGGAGAGCCCGGCGAGGGTACAGGGGAAGTGTTTGGAGAAGGATGGAGGTTACCCGTGATCAACATCATGTCATGTCCGATGTCATTCTCTAATTCATCAGGAAAGGGCAGGTCGAACATGTCGTCTAGGGGAGCAAAACAAATTCATTTGCTGCTCTGTTAATTGAGTAATGGTGCATCATTACATGATGAGAATACACACTATGGTAGGATCAAAGATTTAACATTTAACAAAAAGTAGTGACAGGGAACAAAAATACCCCTGTTGATTAAATACAGTAAAAACAAGAATACATCATTGGGTGACTACATTGTATGCATTGAATATACAGTGGTACCTCTAGAATTCAGTTTTGTGTGAAGTTACATTAAACGTATGTCTGTATATATTAATCCAAGTTCATTTAAATTTGTTTGTTCGGTTACGAGTGTGTTGTTGTGGAAAATCCCCCGAAACCCCAACCCGCCCTCTCTGTGCGACTCTCTCTCCCCTCCGCGCAATCTGTCTAATTTTAGTTCTATTAAACACATTTTATTACTATTAAACCACTAGTTATGTGTTACTTTGTTAATAGATGGCGAATTAGAAGCAATAAAACATTTTTTCCAATCCAATAACCTGTTTTGGGTGTTTTTTCAGAGGGTTGGAACGAATTAATTTGTTTTTAGTTCATTTCAATGGGAAACGGCCGTTCCAGTTGCGAGAAGATCGACATACGAGCTCAGTCCCGGAACGAATTAAGCTTGCATGTACAGGTACCACTGTAGTATTTTTCTTGTGACAGTGAAAATTAAAACAAGGTAGTTTTGGTTTTTTAAAACAAATGAACAATGTTGAAAAACAGAAAAGAACCTATCGGATAATCAATGTTTGTTCACAAATTTCAGCATGATACTTAAAAATCCTGCTAAATACTCCTGACAACAGTAGCATGATATTTCTAGGTTGAGCGAACATCATGAGTCTTGTGAAAGTAGCCTTACACTGTTTTGTTTCGCCACAAAGCCAGCCAGTGATTTCACTGACCATGAATGTGGAGTTTTATGGCTGTCTAAAGACATGACCTTGATGCTACTTTATTCACTAAAAGCTAATGTGTACCGTTATTGTCCTCGGTGGGGTAGGAGCTTGGCGCCAGCTGTGTGGTGGCGGACGTCGGGAAAACGAGGATGTGTGTACACGAAGCGTCCTGAGGCGTGTTCAGCTGCGACGTCTGCAGGTTTAGGGCGGTGCTGCGTCCGAATACTGAGCCCATCGTCACAGCGTCTGTGCGTGAATAAAAAAGTAAGTCTAATGTCTTTGCAGTAAATTTATGTTTTCAAAGATTAGCTATTCAATCATCCGTCATGTTAAAAAGTCGAATGGATGAAGTCCATAATATTTTAAGCTCTCTCAATGGAAAACCCTATGATCTATACCACATGTGTCAAAGTGGCGGCCTGGGGGCCAAATCTGGCCCGCCGCATCATATTGTGTGGCCCGGGAAAGTAAATAATGAGTGGCGACTTTCTGTTTTAGGATCAAATTAAAATGAAGAGTATATATGTATATTAAATTTCCTGATTTTCCCCCTTTTAAATCAATAATCGTAATTTTTTAATCATTTTTTCTGTGTTTTTAGTTCAAAAATCATTTTGTAAAATCTAAAAATATATGAAAAAAGCTAAAACAAGCATTGTTTTAGATCTATAAAAAAATGAATATTCAGGGCTTTTAATCCAGTTCTTTTAATTCATTCATTTAAAAAAAATCTAAATATTATATCTAAAATAGTCCGGCCCACGTGAAATCAAGTTGACGTTAAAGCGGCCCGCAAACCAACCCGAGTCTGACACCCTTAATCTATACAATCACCTTCAGGTGGGTACTCAAGAGATCTCCAGTGTTCTGCCTTTACTCACCAGGCATGACTACAAGGGAGCCCTGCGGCTCCATGGCTACCAGGCAAGCACTGAGGATGGAGGGGGTGTCTACTGCCGAGATCCCACACATGCGACAGGCCTCTCTGAGCTGGCGTCCTATCGAATGCAGCGAGTGCTCCCCGAGTAGCGAGCTCCAGTCTAGTGGTGATAAAAGGACAAAAAGGCATAACCAAAGAGTCTCATGCAGTGAATCATGCTGCAATTAAATAAAGATACCATCTTCATGACTTACAAACCAGGTTACTATTTAACTACTGTATTTTCCGGACTGTGAGACGCAACTAAAAGAATTCGCTCAAAAGCCAGCAGTTCACCTTTTATATGGATCAGTATTGTTTAATCATTGTATGGAATTCCCTTTAGCACAGCTCCATCTAGTTCATGTGTAGCACAACTCCTAACCACTACTACTATTACTACAACTACAGCTTCAAGTAGTGGATTTATAACACTAGTACTACTGCATCTTATAATGCGGTGCACCTTATATATGAAGCAAATTTTAATAGTAATTCATGGAAGTTCCACATTAATAATCCGGTGTGCTATATAGTGCAGAAAATACGGTAATTATGATGGATGTCGATAATGTACTACTGTACAGTCAAAAACGACATACTAACATACTTTGAGTACATTTAAAGGAAACACAAATGACAACAATATTCCGCAGTGCCCCCTAGTTTTCAAACTAAGACCCCACACCCAGCATGCAACCAAAATGACTTGTGTTTAGGCTATGTTTTAGGGCAAACAACCATTAGCAAAACATGTTTCAATTTCCTGGAAAAAATGAAACTTGAACATTCCCAGGGAACTGCTCTGAAATCCTTGAAATTACTAAATAAATTACTTCCATCTAGTGAAAGCATACCTGTCAACCTCTGCCGATAACTGCCCTTATAAATGATTATGATTCCCCTTACAAACCCCCAAAAAACCTTACAAACACCGTACGAGTCGGTGTTTGTAAAGCCATGACACTTACCTTTCAGTTCGCCATGGCCCAGTCTCCCCAACCGGCCAATCACAATCCTCCATGGCAGTGAAGTCATCTGGATGATGCCGACGCACCACTCCCACAGCTTCTGCAGACCCATCTTGCGAGCGGAAACTTTCGGTCGCCGTGCTCTGCAGCAGGGAAAAAAAGTTGGGAAAAGTATGAATATATTGAGCTTAAAGTAGTAAAGCACTATAAGTCGCACCAGGTAAAGAATACACAATGAAGAGGAAAAAAATATACATAAGTTCCCTTTTGGGAGGGCAATTTTTAATGAATCAGAAACCAACAGCAAACATATGTCAAAATAACAATACAAAACTGAAGAGCAACATGCTAAATAGGCACCAGCTTTTCAGATTACAATATCTAAAAAAACAACATAAGCTAACTGTCAGTGGTCAGAGAAAAAAAACATATGTTGCATTTGAGTATTAGTCCGTGGCCAAGTCAAACTATGAAAAAAGTGCGATTTATGGTCCACAAAATACAGTAATAAAAAAAATTATATAATTCAAGCCCACACTAACCTGTTAGGCACATCGATGTTGATTATGCTCGTTTCCAGCAGCTCTCCTTGCTGGTCCGTGCACGACACCAGTATCCAGCGCTGGTCATGTGATAGGCAATATCCCACAAAGAGCACGTTGTATCTGGCTGGGACTTCGGCCCAAATCTCTCCTTGTTCGGGCTGCTTGGGACGGGTGGGCCCAAGGATGAATGGAGGTGTATATAGATGCACTGGGTTAGGATGCTGGGGGGAAAAATAACGTCACAAAAGGAGAAAGAATCATTCATTTACCTTGCATACCGCTTATCCTCACGAGGGTGCTGGAGCCTATCCCAACTAAATACAGGCAGGCAGTGGAGTACAGCTTGAACTGATTACCAGCCAATCGCAGGTAGTAAAAACATTTTGTGATAATAAATTACAGTATATTCTAATCCTAAAATTTATGTATGTATGTATCTGTACAGCACGTACAACAAATAGTATACAAAATGCGAATAAGTAAGTATGTGATGTTTTTGTCACTAGTAGAAGGGTCACAAAAAATTACTAAGTAGGGATAGGGACGTTAAATTTGAAGATGTTGATAGCAAAAACCTTAACCGATCGAGCAGTTGTGGCTTTAAATAAAGTTTTTGTATCAAATCGTATCCCCTGTATTTCAATTTATATCAGATTGGTCAGACGTCAAAGATTCCCGACCCTAATTATGACTTACATCTGGGCTCTTGAGTACAGACGTGATGGTGGACACCGGACCAAAGCCGGTCAGGGACTTAATGTGAGTGTGCAGTGGTCGCAGGCGTCTGCATTGCGAATAACAGGAAAATGCCAGCGAGCGTAGGTGCTGCAGGTACAAATGGCTCTCCCCGCTTGCAGGCTGCAGGAGATACTGGCATGGTACCACCTGTAAAAAGAGAGGGGGTGAAGGCATTGACCCAAAACTGCAACTGATGGAATTTACAAGTACATCAACCCTGTGATACGAAAAGGTTTGAGCAACTGGTGATCATTTACAAGGTTTTCCTTTATAAATCTTTGCTGTAGTCGATCAGCAATGTCAGTTAAGCTCGGGCTTGGAGGATAACGGACATTGCTTCTTGGTCATAATGGGCATCAGATACGAAGAATAAAGAGTCAGAGTATTTCGATTTTTTGAACAAAAATCCAACAAAACCTTTCATCTTAAAAGTCAGAATTATTCTTTCATTCAGTTTCAACACCGCTTATCCTTGTCATTGTGTGACGGAGCATATGACGGCTGACTTTGGACAAAAGGTAGACTAAACCCTAGACCAAGGGTGTCAAACTCACGTTTGAGCTTTTTTCTTAGTAAGTGAAAACGTCTTTTAATCATTTGTTTCTCATTTCAAAAGGAAACTAAATATTCTTAAACTATGTTCAATAAAGTGGAAAAACAGAAAATAATTTATATATTTATTTTTTGATTTTCCAAAATGCTTTTTGAACTAAAAACACAAAAAGAAAAAAAATGGATTAAAAATTGCAATTATTGATTTAAAAAGGGAAAAATCAGGAAATATAATATACTAAATCTATAATTGTCATTTGAATTTGATCCTAAAACAGAAAGTTGGCACTCATGATTTACTTTCTCGGGCCG
Source organism: Stigmatopora argus (assembly GCF_051989625.1). Taxonomy (NCBI): domain Eukaryota; kingdom Metazoa; phylum Chordata; class Actinopteri; order Syngnathiformes; family Syngnathidae; genus Stigmatopora; species Stigmatopora argus. Next base: position 9,177,139 of record NC_135402.1, read on the forward strand.
CACAAAATGATGCGGCGGGCCATATTTGGCCCCCGGGCCACCACTTTGACACCTGTGCCCTAGACTGACTGGTCGCCAGTTAGTCATAGGGCACAAGTAGAGACAGACAACCATTTGCACTCACAATCCCAGCGCCACTAGTTGGGAATCAATCCCACGAATGCCCAGACTGAATTCAAGCGAGAAAACCACTGATCCATCGGATAGCAGTCAGAATTATTTAAATATAAAGTGTCAGTCAAGTAAATTTTAGTCAAGTTTCTTCATCAATTATTCTTTACCCTTCTTTCAGGGCATCGCTAGATCCAGCCACAATGAATCATGTTAGTATCTTTGTTTGAATGTTCCAAATTTGTTCAGAAAATACAACAGGACGCGACCAAGATTAATAATAAGATATGCTAATGCACGGGTCTTCGCATTAGCCTCTTTTAAATACATAGTGGAAGCCACTTTGGATGAAGATAAGATGATATAAGACAACATATTGATCCCCCAGAGGGAAAATTCCTTACCTGGAGAACGAGTGCAGGCCTTATAGTCTCGGGCAAGGTCTGCAGCATCTCCGTGTAGCAGCGAAGAAGCCCAAGAATCCACACACTCCCTGCCTCGACTTCTTCACCTTCCTCTTCCTCCACTCCTTCGCTCCGTACGCCAGACGGGCTGACGAACGCATCCACGACGTAAACAACGATGGCTGGTGGGTTGATACGGCTGTCTGTGGAGTCGGGGCTAGTCGGAATGCCAATTCTGGATTGCTCGGCGGTGCTGAAAAAAATAGCGAAGGGTCTGTCAGGTGTACTCAGACAATAATCTTTACACCCACAATCGCTATGGTCAATTTTCGCATTTTTGAAAAGCTAGCATGCACGTTTTTGCAACGTAAAAGGCCAGAGGACCCAAAGAAAAACTACGAAGTCATGGTAAACAACATGGGGCTGAAATTCAGACCTGGGTCCCTTTGATTGTGAGGCGAACCAGCTAATTCCAGAATCAGAATTCCACAGTACTGCCAAATGGATAAACAGTGCCGGTATGTGAGCATGTTTTTTTAGTTCTTACAGTTCAGTGTTCTCTGCTGGTTTGTTGATTGCTGGTGTGCCTTTCGACTCGCTGGATCCTCCGGGAGTTGTTTCACCCGTCTGCCCAGAGGGTGCTGCAGTTGGAGTGGAAGCGTTTGTTACACCGACCGCTCCCGCAGCCGGTTCTGCGTCAGGTGTCCACATTTGAGACTGTCCGGAGGAGGCAAGCTGTGCTGAAGAGGTTGGCGTTGGAATTTTGGATGGCAACAGAAGAGTGCTGTCCAAAGGTAGTGTGGAAAGCTGTGGTCCTGCAAAATGAAGAAATATTTGAATTGTACGAATGCTACTTTTGTTGAATTGTACAAGTGAAGGTTTTTGGAAGATTGCAATTGACGTCATACCTAGCTGCATCTTACAGGCAGAGGCATAAAGTTTCAATTTGCTGAGGTTGTCTGGGTGCTCTCCAGCCCAAGTTCCTTTCAACCACTGATCGACATCAGTCTCCTCCAGCCTTTCTGATTCCATCTCTTCCCCCACACGGATTATGCCATCCGCAGAGACCTTAGCCAGAGGGCGGTGCTTCCCAAGACGACACGTCTGGGAGTAGTATCATCGTGAGACACATTCTTCTGGCCACTTCTAATAAGACAGAGACGATCTCCTACCTCGTAAACAGCACTGAGCTCCAGGAAGAAAGATCGAGCTGCAGCCAGCAGAGGAGGGCTATTGGGGCAAAGTACCACGTACGCCACATCTCGTTGACCCCCGTAAGGCTCTAGCAAGAGTTTCTCCCAGAAAGGTAGAGCCAGAGGGGACAGTGCAAGGAAGTCCCGCTCTCGATCGTAGCCAAGCAGCACCGTGGGGATGGGCAAGGGTTCCGGAGACTCCTCAGAACCTGAAGACAGGATTTGAACTCGAGGCTTTGCTTGGGTTGAATTAGATGGCAAAAACAAAGTTGTTCTTACCATACGAGCCTCTTCCCGCCATTTTATGGAACTGTTGCCAGGTAAGTGGGCCCTGAACATGCTGTATATTATCCCAAGTCCGCCCAGTTCTTTTCTTCTGTATGGCATCCTGTAGGAAGGGCTGCAATGACAGCAGCAAGCGCACCATGTCCTGGGACGACAACATGCTCATATCCACCACTGCACGGATGAACAGTAACACAGGGACAAGCACACACAAAACAGATACGCACATGTTAACAAGAGTCTCTTGAGCCAGGAAACAAATGAACAAAGAAGAAACACATCAACATACGTTTAAAAAAATCACGCAAAGGCAGACAGTAATTTGTACAAAACACTTTTTGAGATTTCGAGATTGTCCACCCACAAGCATCACGTCTCTGGCCGCCAAAATTGTGTCTCACCGTTAGTGTGAGGCCAGGGATGAAGAGCTGTACTTCTTACAACTGCTGGATCAACTTTGCCCCCCGTGGAATTGTCAACGTACTGGAGTCCCTGTTCCAAAGCATTATAACACTCCACGCAGGCATCGCTCCCGTCCGCCCACTGCTTTTCCGACAGCCAACTTTGAAGCAGCGCCCCTTTGCGGGAATAGCTGGAACAGCCGTGGGGAAGGTGCAGCGAGGCGAGGGAAGTAATAGGTTGCGAACACTGTTCCTGAAGGAGGACCAAGACAGATGGGGAAGCGAGCACCGCGTCCTGAGGTTGCTTTGCCCGGGGGTCGCCCATCGTCGACTCCCTCCGGCAAAGAGCCAACCTCCTCTCAGCAGCCCGTCCAACCTCGGAGGGTCGGCCGTAAATATCCAGCTCGTCTTCGAGGAACAGTCCCGTGCCGTGGGCCAACTGCCTGTTCACAATGGCGCTGAAGCCACACATGCAACGGTACTGATCCTCGCAGGTAGAATCAGGGATGTACACCCCTACGTCAGCCCCTTTGACGTTCATGTTGCAGGCACATATGCAGCAGCTGTCAAAGTTCCGGTCCTTAAAGACGTTAAGGACAGAGTCTGACAGGAGGAGGATGGAGTATAGGCTGTGGCTCTCTGGGAGGCATGGCCTTGGCCGAGAGAGCGGCTCCACAGAACTGAGAGGCAGGCTGGTGGAAGGGGTAGAAACAGGTGAGCTTAGCTCAGTACCGTCCTGCTTCACAGAACCTTGGCCAGAGCTGGCGGGGTTCATGCCACGTGGCGTGCGAGGGGTGCGCGGAGTGGGTACAGAGAAACGTGGGGTGGCCGGAGAGGGTAAGATGCCCATGGTGGTACTCCCGGAAGCCGTGGTGCCGCTCAGCTGGTTGAACTCCTGGTCTGTTAACCCACTGACACTTGGGATGTTCCTGAAAAACCAAAACAATAAGGCTGTATGCTGTTGGGGATTTTAAATGCATAGGACTGATCTGATTCTATCTGACCCATCTGATTCTATAGGCTGCTACAAAAGAAAAAATATAAAAGGAAGTTTATCCACTCTTTGCAGTGAAAACGGGATGCCAAGCTGACGGCAATTAGCCATTTTTGACCAGCAATCTGAGAACTTTGTTGCCTAAAAAGGCTCGGCCTGATGCTTGTTCCTATTACAGAAGAACATTCAATGGCTTGCCCTGGGGTTTATGACTACTAGTATTAGCTGATACTATGCCAAGCAGTGATAGCCAGGTCCGAAAGCAGGGATTTTTAAGAGAATGTCATCCATTTCAAACAAAGGGAAGGTTTTTATGGTTTCAGACAGCTTCAGAAAACACGGGTGGGTTTCTGACTCCACGAGCGATAGGTCATAGCATTAGAAATGAAGAGGATACATTTCATTGTGGTGTGTTGGTGCTTGTTTATTTGGTTATTAAAATTATTTTGTTGAAGCAATTAGCCTCACAGTTCTGATATCACAGGTTAAATGAAAAAACAACCCTTGGCAAATTTTCTTATACATACAGTACACTCGTCCATAAATTTTAAACCCATACACATTTAGATGTATAACAATTAATCTTGTTTCTATGCCATTGGTTAAAAAGGAATTTTCATAAATACTATGTCTGATGTGCATGTCCCCCGCCTGATGCCCATAGTTGGCTGGGTTAGGCTCCAGCACCCCTTTGACCCTGGTGAGGGTAAGTGGTACGGAAAATGTCTTAAATGCCCCTAGATGAGTGTGAGCATGAATGGTTCTCATTCTCCTTGTGCCCTGCACCTTGTGAGGATAAGTGGAAAATAAATGTATGAATGAATGTCTGATGCGTTTCAATAATTAAATATTAAATTGATTTTCATTTTTTATTACTTTAGGTGACACTAAGCAAATTGTTTTATTGTGCATGTGATACTCTTTTAATTCAATTGAAAGCCCTTGAATCATGTTGAGTGGAATCTTGGCAGACTTTGTATTATCGACAAATATCGTATCATTGGCCATATTGTATTGTCATGAAATCGTGATTAGCTTAAAATAACATATTACTCACGTGTATCCATCCCTGATTAAACTGCTGATGTTACTGTGCATGACAGCTGGAATATGCTCCATTTTGGGCAAGAGCGCCCATGACGGGCGATAGTAGCACTGCTCAGGAATCTTAAGTGGTGCTAAACTCTGACTCGGGAGGCACGGAAGTGGCGTGAACATGGAAGAAACCACCTGTGTCTGGACAAAGAAGGACATAAAAACATTGGGTTTTATTTCCATTGAAAACATGCTCTGACTTGAAACGTGACAAAATGTGCTTTGGAAGCAGTGCCTCGTGCTCTGTGCATATTTTAGAACACGTGTGTCAAAGTGGCGTCCCGGGGACCAAATCTGGCCCGCCGCATCATTTTGTGTGGCCCGGGAAAGTAAATCATGAGTGCCGACTTTCTGTTTTAGGATCAAATTAAAATGAAGAGTATAGATGTATATTAAATTTCCTGATTTTCCCCCTTTTAAATCAATAATTGTATTTTTTTAATCAAGTTTTTCTTTGTTTTTAGTTCAAAAATCATTTTGTAAAATCTAAAAATATATTAAAAAGCTAAAATAAACATTGTTTTAGATCTATTAAAAACACTGAATATTCAGGGCTGTTAATCCAGTTCTTTTAATCCATTTATAATTAAAAAAATCTAAATATTATAACTAAAATGGTCCAGCCCGCGTGAAATCAAGTTGACGTTAAAGCGGCTCGCGAACCGACCAGAGTCTGACACCCTTGTTTTAGAATGTGGTAGACCATTCTGCATCGCAACCAAATTTAAATTAATAATGAATGCTGCATTAGCGATTAATCAACAAACGTGATTGGATATTTTGTAATTACACCTTTGTGAAATGAAAACATTTACAGTCAAAAATAGTACATTCAATGCGACTTGTGTTTTACTTGCTCTCACCTTGGAGTCTTCTTGCCATGGACTAGCCATTCCCTCCTCAGGTTCTATCCTGAATTCAAGCAGGTGGGAAGAGGTGGCGGGCGCAATAAGGGGCTCCAACGCTCCACTGGACACAGGGGGTTCCTGACTTGGCGTGTCCCGATATGTCATGATGGGAGAGAAGGCAGGATGCTGCTCCAGAGAAGGTGGCGTGGGGAACATACGCTGCAGGTCTGCTACTGCTGAGATAGAAATAAGGCGGTTTTAATATGGTTCGCCTTAAGGATTTGCAAGACTTTTGTGTGGCTGCCAAAAAAATAGAACTCACTTGATGGATAAGGTACTGCAGCTCGGCCTTCTTTACTCATAGGGCGATCCTCTGTGGATCCTGGGAGTTTTGTTGAGTGCTGGTTGGGGTAAACCGTCTACAAATTAGTACAAAACAGATGGGGGAATTACATTTTAGAACTGAAACGTGAAATTAGTTATGTAGGTCTAATAAAAGCCCAAAAACGTAATATTGTATCAATGATTGAGCATTATCAAATTTTCTCAAACAACGGTTATATTCATTTCATTATTTGTCATCAGAGTTGGTAGTGCATTTTTTTGTAAGTAAACAATAATTCAAACAAAAGGTATTGATTTGTGTCAAGGTAGTGTGTTGAAGGGATACTTTGAAACAGTTTAGCCTGGATTATTATCAACATTGACATTTCATTTGAGTTTGAAATAATATTTAGGGCAAATGTGTCAAAGTGGCGGCACAGGGGCCAAATCAGGCCCGCCGCATCATTTTGTGTGGCCCAGGAAAGTAAATCATGAGTGCCGACTTTCTGTTTTAGGATCAAATTAAAATGAAGAGTATAGATGTATATTACATTTCCTGATTCTCCCCCTTTTAAATCAATAATTGTAATTTTTTAATCAATTTTTCTGTGTTTTTAGTTCAAAAATCATTTTGTTAAAATCAAAAAATATAAAAAAAGGTAAAATAAACATTGTTTTATATCTATAAAAAACTGAATATTCAGGGCTTTTAATCCAGTTCTTTTAATCAATTTATTTAAAAAAATCTAAATATTATATCTAAAATGGTCCGGCCCACGTGAAATCAAGTTGACGTTAAAGCGGCCCGCGAACCAACCCGAGTCTGACACCCTTGATTTAGGGGATTTAGGACCACAGTTAGCAATGTTTTACATTTTTGCATTATTTCCGCAACAGAAGCGTGGATTTCTCACCCCTAGCTCTTCCTCATCTTCATCAAATATGTTGTCTAGATCTGAAATATTCACCGCCAAGTCTTTTTCCCGGGTGAGAGAAGGATTAGCTTTGCCGGCTGCATCGTCCTGACTGGACTCATCTAAAAGAAAACAAACAAGCACAGGATAAGCTTATAAACCACAAAAGAGGACTTCTTTTGTTAAATCGTGTTTCCCACCTGATTTGGGACCGGAGTTAAAAATGGACATAGCATCTTTTCCATCTGGCAGGTTGCCATTGCTGGTGATTTCTTCACTCTATAGAGAATTAGAAAGAATTAGTTAGGAAAGTCACTTTTTAATGGAGATTAAAGAATGCCGTTGAAAACCTGCACAGGTTAATGGCAGTCAAGCTCCTTATAATATTAGCACCCGGTGTTTGCGTACTTTGGCTCTCTTGCTGGATTCCCGCCCTTGACTTTTTAATCTCTTGGAAGAGGAGAATGTGTACTCGATGTCGCCTTCCTTAAAATCGTAGGGGTCTTCCCCTGGCTCGCGCAGCGCCTCCACGCTTGGCTGCTGGAGGAGGCCTAATGTTTGGACGTGGTCCCGCAGTCTCTCGCCTGAGATTTTAAATCTCTTTTGTGTCTGCATGTAAAGTCTGGAAGAGACATTTACAGTCCATTAGAAAACTATTTGACCTAAAAAGAACAGTGCAAAAGCCTTGAAGACATCAGATTCCCAATCCCCATTTAAATTCCTAACAATTTGTGCACTTAAATCCCAAATCACATTTAAATAATAACTAGTTGGGTGATGGACCCACACTGTCTATCACACAATTCGAGTATACAACTGTCACAACAAAACGTAACATTTACAAAAGGTACACATCAGACAAAGACCACCACCCAAGTTCAGTGGGAGTGCTTCAAACATTTTCTTTAACATTTACAGTGTTACCTCTACTTATGAAATACATTTGTTACAGGAGTGGTTTCCTGACTTGAATTTTTCGTAAGTAGTCACATTTTACATGCAAATGCCCTAATCCACTCCAAGGTACCCAATACTAACCCCCTTAAAAATGACAAAAGTCTACCACTTTTGTGTCAAATATTTGTGTTCAAAGTAAATTACATATTAAACCATTAAAATGATTTCTGCCATATTCCTTTCTGATTTAACTCAACTGCATGCAACTTATATATATATATATATATATATATATATATATATATATATATATATATATATATATATATTTTTTAATTATTATTATTATTTTAACAGGTCCTCTTATAGTTCTATTGATAATACAGCCCGCTTCTCGCCATGGGAATCCCTTTCTTGAGTCCTCATAATGAATAACCAAAAATAAAGTAGCAATTAGCACACTCAAAAAACTCACCAAACAACACAAACTATGTCCTTTACGCATGTTAGAACTAAATTACAGGACACTACAAGTGTATTTGTGTTTCAGGGATAGTTGAATCTTTTAGATGTAGCATTTCATAACTTGAATTTCTTTCGTATCCAGACGTTTGTAAGTAGAGATACTACTGTTCCAACTCCAAACATTTTAGCAAAAAAATAAAATAAAAAAAGCATGTTAAAAAAAAGTATCACCCCTTGTTGTTCGGTACATAGTATCACTTCTAGCTCTCCTTCAGTAATAGTGTGATATCTTTCCTACCGCTTTAACGCCACTCCTTCAGCGACTGCCTCTGTCTTCCCCTCCTCCAGCTTATCAGGTAAGACTTCTGGAGGTGTAAAATCCATTTTATCAGTCCTTGGAGTCCGGAAGCCTCTCCACCAGATGGCCCCGTTCTCTCTCTGCTTCAGCTGAGCCATGTATACTGCTGTCTCGCTGCTCATCACTCCCATGCCTTGGACTGTCTCCTGACATACATCTAGGGGCCCTTCTAATACCTCTGGGTCTTGCACCCGGGGATGTGGGCTAAGCGTGGGAGGGAGTGGAGACATTGGTGACAGGAGAAGAGACTCTGGAGCTTTCCTGCCATTTGAAAGAGGTTTGGGATACTTGCAGTTTGCCAGAGTGACCAGAGGTTCTACGGGGGGCTCTAGTGATACCAAAGAACTCAGTTGGGGCCCACCAGGGGAGTCCTGCTCCAGAGGGGTCTCCTGGGTAACAGAGACGCGATGGTGAAAGGGGATCATAGCCGGTCTCTTGGATTGTTTGTCGGCCTTTTCCATCTTGTCGCCGGTCTTGTGTTTTGCTAGGGAAGACGTGTATAGCGATGAGCCGGAGGACGGATTGGCACTGGTCTGGGAACTGGAGCTGTTTGTAGACGTTGACAATTTCTGCTGCTTCAGCCTGAAGTTGAAAGTTAATTGCATGATATTTTTAGTGGAAAACCGAGTTACGCCCTCCATAAATAGCTTGAACGCGCATCCGCGGTACCTTGAGCAGCTGCATGACGCTCGCGATCCAACGTCACTGAAGTCCCATGTGGTGACTCCGTTTGGCACTTCCTTCTTAGGCGTCACGTCAGACGGCGTCTTTAGTCTGGCAAGAACAGAGGCATTCTCACAGTCAGATCCCCCTTTCCCAGTGGAAAATCTCAACGGTGTCATGTCACTTACGTGTGATAAGGTTGGCTGAGGTAGCACTCTCTCCAGGCCTGATGAACCACCTGACAAGTCAGCTTCTTCCCAGAATGTTTCGGGCTAAGGCTGGTGACCCCCATACTGCTCTCTGGGGTGGGGACACTTGAGGCTGAGGTCACAAATCCACTGTCCGCTGTTGAGTTTTCATAAAAAAAAGTCTTGTTGAATTTCCATCCACTACAAAACTCTTTCCTGAACAAGTGTGGCATTTGTGTGTGATCGTTACCGGAGCACGGCTGCTCTGGTGATGTCGGCGGTGTCAATGGCACGCTGCAGTGATTCTGCTCTCTGGGGAGGCCCTGAGCTGCAGGAGCAGGTGGAGGCAGTTCCACAGGGAGGTGACCCTGGGCGATCAGCACTAAAGCAGCTGGGTAGGTCATCCTCACTCCACCTGGGGAGAGCAAAAAGAGAATGATGAGGCTGCTCCTTCAAATCCTTTGCTTACAGAGACATACTGGACTTCTTACTACATCCTGAGGCTGCAAAAAAAAGTGGAATTAAAATATTCCCTGTTGTGTGTCTGTGCTGTGACTTGAAAACTATCAGAATCTGGATCAAAGCATTACATTGTAAACAGATTTTGACATTTTAACCCTAACCAATTTTAGTCTGGCGCTACTACCAAGCATGTATAACAGGGGTAGGGAACCTATGGCTCGGGAGCCACATGTGGCTCTTTTGATGGGTACATCTGGCTCTTTGCCAACCTGTGAGCTAAAATATGGAAATCGCTGTTGACAGAACTGAGATATTACATTTAGAACCGCTTTAATCTTCATTTTTTTGCTTTAATCTTCATTTTTTTGCAATAGACTCTTCTGGAATGCATCCTCTCATTGATTAGCAACAGCATAAGAATCTTTTAAAAAATATTCCTTTTTTTTCCACTTTAAAAGTGGTGAAATTACAAAAAAAATTGAAAAGGCACTCGTTTACATGTATGTATTTTGACTTTTAAATTTGTAGTATGGCTCACAAGGAATAACATTGGAAAATATGAATTGTTTGTGGCTCTCTTCGTCAAGAAGGTTCCCGACCCCTGATGTATAAGATCAACGAAAGCTTGAAAACCATGTAAAGTGGTCACACTACCTAGGAATGTATCTACGTACGAAATATATTCAGGTTACGAATGGCCTCAATGGAAAACAAAATTCAGGAGATATGAAAGAAATGTGAAATCTGAACATTTCAAACATCCCCTTGTAGCATTGTGTATTTTAATTGGAAATTGTCATTGTAGTGTTGTTTTCCCATTGGCTATCTCCACTGGTCTCGGAACCCCCTTTACCAGACTCTTTTACATCTTCCGAGACCGAGGCGGAGCTACTCCAACGGTGAATTTCTGATTTGTTCGGCTTCAACCATCATGTATTACAAAGTTCTAACATTTTGTTACTTAGGTTTTTCTTTGTGTGCTTAATGCAGCTTTATTCTTTGCATGTCATCATTTTCACCTCAAAAATTGATTTACGGTGCGAGTGAAAACAAGAAGCATTATGTGTTATCAAAGTGGTCTTGCTATCGGCCATCTTAAAGACGTACGCCTTGGAAAATGTCTTTGTGTGTCTTATTAATTCTAGTGACTTAAATATGATTATCTTATAATTTTGCAGTCACTTTTGAAGAAATCAAAGGGATTTTTTTTCATACCAACAACCACCTCCACCGCCACTTGAGCGTTGCGATCATCGGCCGGCTCGTAATTCTCTTCACTGCTTCCCTCCTTTCGCCGCAATACCATGGGGTAGAAGTAGCTCCACTCCTCCATCAGCTTGCGTGCAGCTGGGTCGCTCATCTTGTAGGCCTGACCTGTCAGAGTACCGCTCAGACCGTACGGGCTCAAGATGACTGCAAAACACACCCAGATGAAAATCTACTGGTTAAATAAGTGGAGGGATAATTACTTACATCATATTGGACGTACTCTTCATACATGAATTGATTTTTAATTCAGACATTGGACATAATTACACAGCGTTAAAAGCAATCCATTCTTTATGCTTTGATACAATCTAATATGAAAAAATGAATGTAAAGGATAAAACAATGTTATTCAGTGGTCCTTATAGTTTAATTATTACAATAGGCTTCATCTTTATTACCGTACTTTCACGACTATGAGGGGCACTTAAGTCTTAAATTTTCTCCAAAATAGACGGGTGCCTTATAATCCAGTGTGCTTTATATATGGAAAATATTAAAATGTATCATTCATAATGCGGTGCGCCTTATAGTCGTGAAAATATGGTACATTTTACAGTCTATTGTTTAAATACTAAAATACTCAAAGGATTGTCAAAGTCAAGTGATGTATTAGGCAGATATACTAGGACAAATAATCAATCCTACACCAAGTGAGAGTAAAAAAAATCCCTTGATGAATGAATCTATTGTTGTATCCAATTAATTAGGTAACTTATCCATTAAAAAAAAACTGCCACCCAATGGTTCAGTGGTTCTTTTGCCTGACTGATTAATTGCCACTCGGTGGTGGCGTGATTGTTGGTGCGAATGGTCTCTCTGCGTGCCCTACGCCTGACTGGGAACCAGTCTCAGGTTTTGTCCGCCTGAAATCAGGTGGGATAGGCTCCCGCGATACACACAAGGATGGATTGTGTTGAAAATGAATGCATGAAAAAAAAACACCACACCTGGTTTTGCCATTCAGCTTACGCTAGTAAGTTTTTCATCCACAATTTATTACAGCAGATGTACTGTAAAATATTTGCTGTCCCATTCAGGTGTTTAGTGCAATACCTTGTATTGGTGTGACAGAGTTGTACGCCAGGCGGATGTGCTGTTCTGTGATGTGGTATGCAGGCTGGTGCTGGGCGATCTCCACGCTAGTGCACACATTGCTCTCCCCGTGCAGGAAAAAGGAAAAGGAACACGATAGGTGCTCACTGTGGAGAGAGTAGAGAATATTGGTTAAAATCATTGGAGCCAAAAGGAGTGTAGGAGTTTTTTCTCCAAGATGGCGGCGTCGGAGCTGGACAAAAGTGCCGGGAGAAGAGGCAACACTTCTGACCAACCATTCCATCATGGGATAAGATGGAAGAGCTGTCGGCGCTTACCAGCAACGGAGTCGAGGGGCTCTACTCTGCTACTGTTGCATATTCTCTACCACGGTCACAGTCTGCAGAAGTTCCCCATCTTGTGGAAGACTTCCTGTGTGTGGTTCCAGTTTTTGTCCAACTTTACAACGTCTTTTTGAGTCTGTATCCGTTTTAGCTACCGCAACCAAGATGGCGCCGTTCAAGTGGCAGCCAGGATGGTAGCTCCGTTCACTCTTATTCGTTTTGTGTTTTTGCTGCTTTTCTGTCTTAATGATTTGATTTGGTGATTCTCAATGATCCCATTTACTTTGATTTGCTTTGTACTTTGTGCTTTTGCTTTGTTGTTCTGTCTAATCACCCTCTTGCTACTGCCACAATGAAATTTCCCGAATACGGGATGAATAAAAGTTATCCAATCCAACCTCTTAGGAATGTTAGATTAAATTAGAACTTTATTTCATCCCGTATTCGGGAAATTTCTTGGTGGCAGTAGCAAGACAGACACAAGACATTGTAAACCTAGGTAAGAAACTGGAGCCACACACAGGAAGTCCACAAGGTGGGGAGCTTCTGCAGACTGAGACTGAGGTTACCACACAGTCCCTCAGTAGTCTGGAGGTTTTAAAGATCATCTTCCTT